>NW_008751949.1:415937-426923 GCF_000715545.1 Opisthorchis viverrini
GACTGTACAGGTCACCGACACTCGCTGGATTACGAGATCCGTCTTTTTTTCTTACACTTACAAATCACGCCACAGAATCGTGACTCACTTGACTACACAGCTCACAGTCAAGCCCTTGATCCCGAGACTCGTCTTCCTTTCCCTACACGTACAAATCATGACACATAAGAGTGACTCATCTGACATCGACTGTCTACCGTCCGATGAGGTAGCAACAAGTCATGTGCTGACACCCACACACACATGCAAACGTTCCTACATATATGACAACAGCACAGCAACACAACGCAACTCAACAGAGCTTCGCACGTAGCCCAGCTCCGAGCGGAGCCACTCAGGACTTTACGGCGCTTCACTCAAGGATAATCAGGACTACGTGTGGCTGTTAGGACAGCGAGGAAGACACGAAACCTGCATCCGGACTTACAACAGGATTTATCAAACTGTAACTGCAAAACGATAAGTCCCTTGTTTGCATATATAGCTGTTGTAATAATTTTACTCAACAAGCAGACATTGTCAGTGCTCTCCGTTTTCTCGTTCATACAACTAGTTTTCGGGTTCTGGTAGAACATTAACAAGCTACTCTTCAGCCGGTTCTTAAAAATGATCACGCATTTTGTTAGGATTAGCGTTTGACTCACTCCGTTTCAATGCGAAACCAACTAGTCTGCTGATAAACATATAAGTCGAACTTGAGCAGTTTTTGGGCGGAAATAACAACAAATAATGGTAAATAGTAATGATAACAGAGAAAACAAACTTGTTTTCGATATTAATGTTAGACCCACCCACTCCTGAATCCCAGTCGAGTCTCTCGTGTGTGATATACTCTCAGCTGAATGAACCGTGAAAGCCACCCGATGAGTAAGGTGTTCCGCCAAGAAAATATACTATAATTTCCTGAATATCGTGCCAATAGAGGCGTTTTTTTGCAGCACGTCCAGTTGAAGATCGCACAAACCAGAGCTTTATATGGGATTCGGTAGAAAAACCATATAGCGAAACATATTAGTTTGCAAAGGAGTGTACTTTGCAAGTTGCGTATACCTTGAGGTCTGGTCGAACATGTGGCTGTCGACAACTTGAGGACTACGCTTCCCTGATGAGCGTTAAGAAGGACAGTACCAGTGGCTGGCTTTGGAAGTGCCTTCAACAACCCTGTAATTAGCGTGTTCGTGCAGAAACCAGACTTCTTTCGTATTAGCCTGAGAGAGTGTTACTTTAGTTCCATATGCGGACTGAATATCACACGTGATTTAGGAACATGGGCAGTGTGTGGTTGATACAGGCGAATTACCAGTCATTATGAATACTTCACATAAGAAACCCAGCCGCTCTGTCCTTTAAGCACAACTTTCGTAAATTTATGTATGGAATAAAGAGCCCAGAGAACAACTGAATCTAGCAACAGTATTCGGAAAGCAATACTGTAAAACAATCAAGACAAGTCAGGAGTGTATCCCAATATCTGGGCCCAGATCACCCATTGACTGATCGCCTATCAGTGAGGTCCGAAAAAATCTTTGCACTACCGGTGTATTCGAGAATGCACTTACAACTTAAAACTGGGACATTCCCTCAAAGTTTCGACCTCGTTCTTTCACGCTTATGGTAATCCTCCACACCATATATGCCCAGCTGATAACAAAGGCGATAGGTATAGATTGATTCCAGCAATCTGCTGAAGCACGTCGAGTTACGCGAAAAAACCCCAGAAGCCAATTCTTTCAAATGGAGGTTTATCTACAAATGCGGTACTACAAGTACAATAATAAAATGATAAAGCTTTACAAACCTCAAATCGTGGGACTATGCCGGCCTCTATACACCGGTTTAGGAACTGATAATTCCTAACGGGTCTCAAAGTCCACTCCGACTCGGAGCCACGTGCTCACAAGCTACCGAAACCACGTGTGAACTTAAACAACACTTCCGATGACAAGGTCAAAGAACGGTTTATGTTCAGGTAAAAAACAACAAGCGTGGTATGGGTACAGACCAAAATAACAAAAGGGGGGAATCGCGTTATACAATATAAAAAATAGAAGAAAGGAATCAACAGAAGGTCATGTGAATCCGAGTTTTTTTCTGGACCAAACACTACGAGAGGACTGCATGCATACTTTTATCCATTCCACAAACGGAAAGCCGATCATGTTTTTGTCTCTTTGCCTTCCATGCCTCACGTTCCGGCAAGTGCGGAGATCCACACAAAAAATCCATCGCACAGGACGGTCAACTGACGTAAGCGTACTTACTGGATTTTTGCGTAGGCCACCAGTGCAACCTGTGTTCTCTCAGCACTTCAGCACATTAACATAATCGTTCACTGTGAACGTGGACGGAACGAAATTTCAATTTCGCATCGCCACACACTTACAGGATGAGCTAGAATTTTCAGAATTACGCAACTGGTGCATTCTTTGAAGCACAGCAAACACTGGTGGACAGATGTGACCGAATTCGGTTATCTGCAGATGGGAGAATCATGATAGCTAAACGTTCCTCTGAAAAATTCTCCCAAAATAGCCGAAGCCCTAACAGACGCACTTCCGAGCAGTTATTCAGACTCCTCTCGTTTAGGCGAGCCTTCTCTTGTCTAGACATGAGGATTCTAATTAGTTCACATCAAAGCAGAGCACATCCTTAAACTAGCCGGAGCTGTAATCCTGGACATGTTAGATCAACATGTTAGCAATAACCCATCAACAAATGCTGGGTACCATGGGCTTGCGTCGCTCAGAGTCTCGTACGGTGTCTGTACAAATGCTCAAAACTAACATTCCTTTTTCCCGCGCATTAAATGATCAAAAGTTGGTCTTTTGAACCCAATGTTTGAATTATTTTAACCTAAAAGCCAGGCTTCTGGAGGTTCTCGGAGTGTGTTCGGATTCATGAATTGAGGTGCGCATATGCTGAGCGACATTCAACCCTGTCGTTCTCACAGTGTCTCAAGTTACATGTGATGACTGAGTCTAACAAACCGAACGAATCGTGTGATCGAGACGGACGCTCTAGGACGCATGTATTTGAAGATGCGTGAAAGGTCAGAGGAGGGGATGGTTCGACTCTGTGAATTAGCAATTGAGTTTGAACGGAGTCTGAGGAAATGAGTTTATCTGGTGAAAGAATGTTGAGAACTGACAAAACCTAGCATCAACCAGTTGGACGCCGTACATCGTGGAGTTTCCGAGAAGTGACCGAATCGGGTTGATGCCGTGCTCACAAACGCATTAAAACAAAGCCAACTTTCAAATAACGAAGGCATGTGAGAAAAGAATTATACGAATGTGGGTAGCAACGAATGACTGATAAATAAAATTACGAAATATGCACCGATGTGGCAAGTGTTTGGTAAAAAAACGGTGTGAAGCCAGTTTTGGGGGTTCACAAATCTGTTCACCCAATATTAACAACGTTATTAGCATAACCTGCTTGCATTCTGTGCGCCCAAATGTCTTTTACACAAGTCGCCACGTAATTTAGACTGGAGCAGGGCGAAGGCAAGACGCTGGAAGTTACTGGAAGGGTAACCGTGTGATATTTGCTGTAACGCAACGTCCAATTTCACAGTGGCGGATGAAAAACTCTCTAACCAGATGATCATGGGATATTCTGTCCCCGACACGCATTCGTTAGTGACAAGCCAGACAGCCACGTTAGCGTGTCGGATATCGTTTTTTTTTGACAGGTAGATTTCTCCCGAAGATGGATGACAGAAAATGCTTTTCTGGCATTTAGCGATGTCTTAGGTAGAAAACACCGAATATCTACGTGGCGTTAAACAGTAATTTACATGTTACAACGCGTGAAATTTGTTCAGCTGAATAGGCCACACACAGGTTGCTTCATGTCTCTGATGTCAAACTATTTTCTCGGTAACATTCTGTATAGAATGGTGAGAAAAAGTTCCAAGCCTTTTAATACCGATTCTGTTCTCCCTGTGGCTTTTGTGTGTAGCCATTTGAGCTGAAGAATACATCAAACAAGTTCCCCTTGGGTCTCCCGTTAACACCACGTTAATTTGCAAACAAGAGCTGTCTAGCCCAAACATAAACGGTTCTGACAGAGTGTTGCAATATTTTCATGCAACCGGAACATGGTCTGTTCATAATGAAGAAAAAGCAGTCAAATGTTGACATATTTATCCAACTCTAAAGCAAAAAATACGTGATAAAGTTGACCCCTGGGAACAACAGTGTTTCTAATAAACTGTCAAGATTACTGTCAGGTCATCGGATGATAGCAGGCCTACCGATTCATCGCAAAATCGCGTAGATATTTTCATGGCACAGCATCGATTGGACAGTTGGAACAATCTCGACAGGCAATGGTTTTCGGACTGTCACATTGGCGCCTGACGAATTAAAAGAAAACAAAATAAGTTTTTTTGTGCATGCCAGAAGAAGAACGCGTCATTTTGTCCCAAAGGTTCCCTCCTAACTTGCTATTTTAGTCCGAGAACTTTTAACTGAAAGTTTACACTGTGTGGAAATTGTTCCAATCCAGAATATAGTAACAGCATATACAAAGTATTTCATTATAACAGTAAATATACTGTAAAACGGTGAAATCTGGAAGTTTTACAACAGGTAAGTCCATATTCATGCTAGAATTCCCTTACGGCATCCGAATAAAACCTCTCGAATTAAATAGACAATCCCAGTTCTTACCATCGGATTCTTTGTAAGAGTAAACATAATTTCAGCAGTGATCCTGAGTCGAAGGAGGCCGACTGTGTTCTCAGTAGTATGGGATGGCTGAATAGCTGCTCCCGTTCGTTCGCCACTTATATTTGCGATAACTGCTAGCTGGGGCTTAGGATTGGGGGTCTTTTCTAGTTGTAGAGCAGCAGACCGCTGGCCGTTAGATGGATTGCAAAAATTTACGCAAACAAAGGTGGGTGAATATACTACTGAAAACTCTTCGACCGCTTTCGACCTTCTTGAGACTCATCAGGTAGGGGCAGTTCTTGAGTTTCAGTCAAATTGATGTTCTACTTGAACCTATACTGCACAAAATTAGCGAACTATGTTCATTTTCATGCTAATTTGGTTCGTATCCTACCAACTGATTTCTGAGTTGGCCGGGTGCAACACATTCACTTGAAGATGAATATCATGGACAAGAGATTAAGTTGCGTCCCACAGGAAAACCAAATCAGTAGGCAAGTGAGTGTACTTCGCTTAGGTGAATGATAAAAATTATCGGGCAACGGTTTCAGTAACACATTCATCTAATTTACAACTTAAAATATAAAAAAACTTGTCCTGTGTTTTATACGAGTTGACATCCAACCAAAGACCGGAACGAATTATGGTAATCGATAGTATCCAACCCCTGGTTTCAAATGTACGTACACATACTATCCCCAGAAATACAGGCGAAATACCTGTGCAAATAATCATGAGGCCCTTTGCATCACCCGTCACAAGCTTCACATGTTTTCAGCTATGACGGTTGGCGTCACAATGGTCATGAAGAGAAAGATACGTGTTACCCAATTTGGATAATAGCTGCTTTTAATTCGGTCCAAATACATTCTTGGCTTCTGCAGAAAAAATCAAATCATCTGCCATGGACGTAGTACACTACTCATAAGGTTGCTGAAAAATATTCGCTGGTGAGGGCAGAACACAAGTCTGTAGCGGAAAGACAACGCCGAGTTAGTTGGTTTTGCTTTTGGCAAGCTTTGAGTTCCTCAACTAAGTACGGTAAGAACGACGGGGTTCCTCACTTAACTCAAGACTGATTTCACAGAGTGAATCCCAACTCGAGATTCGTTACGAGGTTCTGAATGTTCCAGGGAACTCCATCAAAAAGGATCGCCTCTTGTAAAAATAGTTGTTTACTAATATCTGAAAATCAAATCAAATTTGGCTTATTTTCGAGGAGAAATATCTCAGTTGTAAACAGCAAGGTTAGGATTCTTGTACTGATTCTAGCCAGAAAAATGCCTGATTTTTTTTAAAAACTTGAACCATCTAGGTGCGATGCCACATTAGTTTGCAATCGAATTCGTTTTCACACTGACCTTTCGTTTCCATCACCATCGCCGAGTTCTTCATCGAGCGGAAATTGGAAAAGGCCATTCAACTCATCTGCGCTAAGAGGAACACGTGTGTTTTGCATGCACGAACGCTGATTGAAATATCCAAATGAAAACTAACTGTTTGACAATTGGATTCATATCTGCGATGGATGATAACGAATTCATCGGAATTCAACAAACTAGATCAAACTATAATTTTACGGTGCTTTGACATGCCATTTTGAGGGTCATAAGAATGGCCTCGGTGAACTTTTCACCGCTGCGTTGCACAGCACCCTATGATACAACCAATCAGATTGTCATTTTTAGTGTTTTGCTCGTAGCCGGTTTCCCATTTAATCTGCGCTGTAGGGTCGGAGATTTTATCCGATTATCGTATTAAGAAATAGGCGATCTTGTCAGGTTTCCGTCCTGAAAGACTGTGTTGCTGGACATGACCTTGACGTCGATAATAGCTGGGAAAACGTTAGACGTGCTGCTCCATCCTCCAACTTCGTGCGCTCTTTTTCTAAATAAGTGAGTAAAAAGTGAGCTGTAAGTGAGTAATATCGTTGGTTGATCAGATGGCAGTTGATCTCTTTGCCCATTTTGGCAATTGATTTGCAAACGCTTTGTCCTCAGTCGAGGAGACATCGTCAGNTCGGATATCGTTTTTTTTTGACAGGTAGATTTCTCCCGAAGATGGATGACAGAAAATGCTTTTCTGGCATTTAGCGATGTCTTAGGTAGAAAACACCGAATATCTACGTGGCGTTAAACAGTAATTTACATGTTACAACGCGTGAAATTTGTTCAGCTGAATAGGCCACACACAGGTTGCTTCATGTCTCTGATGTCAAACTATTTTCTCGGTAACATTCTGTATAGAATGGTGAGAAAAAGTTCCAAGCCTTTTAATACCGATTCTGTTCTCCCTGTGGCTTTTGTGTGTAGCCATTTGAGCTGAAGAATACATCAAACAAGTTCCCCTTGGGTCTCCCGTTAACACCACGTTAATTTGCAAACAAGAGCTGTCTAGCCCAAACATAAACGGTTCTGACAGAGTGTTGCAATATTTTCATGCAACCGGAACATGGTCTGTTCATAATGAAGAAAAAGCAGTCAAATGTTGACATATTTATCCAACTCCAAAGCAAAAAATGCGTGATAAAGTTGATCCCTGGGAACAACAATGTTTCTAATAAACTGTCAAGATTACTGTCAGGTCATCGCATGATACCAGGCCTATCGATTCATTGCAAAATTGCGTAGATATTTTCATCGCACAGCATCCGTCGAACAGTTGGAACAATCTCGACGGGCAATGGTTTTCGGACTGTCATATTGGCGCCTGACGAATTAAAAGAAAACAAAACAAGTTTTTTGTGCATGACAGAAGAAAAACGCGTCATTTTGTCCCAAAGGTTCCCTCCTAACTTGTTATTTTAGTCCGAGAACTTTTACTTGAAAGTTTACACTGTGTGGAAATTGGTCCAATCCAGAATACAGTAACAGCATTCACAAAGTATTTCATTATTACAGTAAATATACTGTACAACGGTGAAATCTGGAAGTTTTACAACAGGTAAGTCCATATTCCTGCTCGATTTCCCTTATGACATCCGAATAAAACCTCTCGAATGAAATAGACAATCCCAGTTCTTACCATCGGATTCTTTGTAAGAGTAAACATAATTTCAGCAGTGATCCTGAGTCGAAGGAGGCCGACTGTGTTCTCAGTAGTATGGGATGGCTGAATAGCTGCTCCCGTTCGTTCGCCACTTATATTTGCGATAACTGCTAGCTGGGGCTTAGGATTGGGGGTCTTTTCTAGTTGTAGAGCAGCAGACCGCTGGCCGTTAGATGGATTGCAAAAATTTACGCAAACAAAGGTGGGTGAATATACTACTGAAAACTCTTCGACCGCTTTCGACCTTCTTGAGACTCATCAGGTAGGGGCAGTTCTTGAGTTTCAGTCAAATTGATGTTCTACTTGAACCTATACTGCACAAAATTAGCGAACTATGTTCATTTTCATGCTAATTTGGTTCGTATCCTACCAACTGATTTCTGAGTTGGCCGGGTGCAACACATTCACTTGAAGATGAATATCATGGACAAGAGATTAAGTTGCGTCCCACAGGAAAACCAAATCAGTAGGCAAGTGAGTGTACTTCGCTTAGGTGAATGATAAAAATTATCGGGCAACGGTTTCAGTAACACATTCATCTAATTTACAACTTAAAATATAAAAAAAACTTGTCCTGTGTTTTATACGAGTTGACATCCAACCAAAGACCGGAACGAATTATGGTAATCGATAGTATCCAATCCCTGGTTTCAAATGTACGTACACATACTATCCCCAGAAATACAGGCGAAATACCTGTGCAAATGATCATGAGGCCCTTTGCATCACCCGTCACAAGCTCCACATGTTTTCAGCTATGACGTTTGGCGTCACGATGGTCATGAAGAGAAAGATACGTGTTACCCAATTTGGATAATAGCTGCTTTTAATTCGGTCCAAATACATTCTTGGCTTCTGCAGAAAAAATCAAATCATCTGCCATGGACGTAATACACTACTCATAAGGTTGCTGAAAAATATTCGCTGGTGAGGGCAGAACACAAGTCTGTAGCGGAAAGACAACGCCGAGTTAGTTGGTTTTGCTTTTGGCAAGCTTTGAGTTCCTCAACTAAGTACGGTAAGAACGACGGGGTTCCTCACTTAACTCAAGACTGATTTCACAGAGTGAATCCCAACTCGAGATTCGTTACGAGGTTCTGAATGTTCCAGGGAACTCCATCAAAAAGGATCGCCCTCTTGTAAAAATAGTTGTTTACTAATATCTGAAAATCAAATCAAATTTGGCTTATTTTCGAGGAGAAATATCTCAGTTGTAAACAGCAAGGTTAGGATTCTTGTACTGATTCTAGCCAGAAAAATGCCTGATTTTTTTTAAAAAACTTGAACCATCTACGTGCGATGCCACATTAGTTTGCAATCGATTTCGTTTTCACACTGACCTTTCGTTTCCATCACCTTCGCCGAGTTCTTCATCGAGCGGAAATTGGAAAAGGCCATTCAACTCATCTGCGCTAAGAGGAACACGTGTGTTTTGCATGCACGAACGCTGATTAAAATATCCAAATGAAAACTAACTGTTTGACAATTGGATTCATATCTGCGATGGATGATAACGAATTCATCGGAATTCAACAAACTAGATCAAACTATAATTTTACGGTGCTTTGACATGCCATTTTGAGGGTCATAAGAATGGCCTCGGTGAACTTTTCACCGCTGCGTTGCACAGCACCCTATGATACAACCAATCAGATTGTCATTTTTAGTGTTTTGCTCGTAGCCGGTTTCCCATTTAATCTGCGCTGTAGGGTCGGAGATTTTATCCGATTATCGTATTAAGAAATTGGCGATCTTGTCAGGTTTCCGTCCTGAAAGACTGTGTTGCTGGACATGACCTTGACGTCGATAATAGCTGGGAAAACGTTAGACGTGCTGCTCCATCCTCCAACTTCGTGCACTCCCTTTCTAAATAAGTGGGTAAAAAGTGAGCTGTAAGTGAGTAATACCGTTGGTTGATCAGATGGCAGTTGATCTCTTTGCCCATTTTGGCAATTGATTTGCAAACGCTTTGTCCTCAGTCGAGGAGACATCGTCAGTGCGCAGTTGAGTGGGTGCTTTCTCCGTGCCTAGCTGCGTTTATATAATTTTTTTGAGAGCATCTAATATCCTGTCATGTGATTGGCTAATGGGTATATAGGTTTCTTGTAGTATAATTGGCCCGATTGTGATTTGCGCTGTGTTTTGGTCTGTGTGCCTCATGTTCCACTGGTTAGTTGGATGGCTGTTTTGGAGTGTTTCAGATCCGTTTTCGGTTGTTTTCCGGGAAAGGATCAGCTACCATCTGATCAAACAACAGTAAACACACCCAAGTTACCTATATTTCGACAAATAGATAAGTGAGTAATAGTTGAGTAACAAGGTATAGAAACTCATCATGCTTTTGTTCCACTTGAATAGCAGGTTTTTAGTGAAGACACGTATAGCCAGCAAGAGTAGCACAAATGTCAAATCTCCATGGCTCGAATCTCAGGACGGACAGAAACATTCACTAATCACAGACTCTAATGTGAGTGGAGCCCGGGTTCCCGGCTTTGGGATGGACCAACCAAAATAATTGTCTTCTTTCTGTCCTGAAACAACCATTTCTGCATCAAAGAGGGAAGGATGTGCTCTCATTAGTGCTGGACAGTAGTAAATCCTTGGCCGTACCGGGGTTCGAACTCCGGNGGACTGTCACATTGGCGCCTGACGAATTAAAAGAAAACAAAATAAGTTTTTTTGTGCATGCCAGAAGAAGAACGCGTCATTTTGTCCCAAAGGTTCCCTCCTAACTTGTTATTTTAGTCCGAGAACTTTTACTTGAAAGTTTACACTGTGTGGAAATTGTTCCAATCCAGAATACAGTAACAGCATTCACAAAGTATTTCATTATTACAGTAAATATACTGTACAACGGTGAAATCTGGAAGTTTTACAACAGGTAAGTCCATATTCCTGCTCGATTTCCCTTATGACATCCGAATAAAACCTCTCGAATGAAATAGACAATCCCAGTTCTTATCATCGGATTCTTTGTAAGAGTAAACATAATTTCAGCAGTGATCCTGAGTCGAAGGAGGCCGACTGTGTTCTCAGTAGTATGGGATGGCGGGATTGCTGTTCGCCTCCGTTGGCCACTCATATTTGCGATAACTGCTAGTTGGGACTTAGGATTTGGGGTCTTTTCTAGTTGTAGAGCAGCATACCACTGGCCGTTAGTTGATTGCAAAAATTTACGTTAACATAGATGGGTGAACATACTACTGAAAACTCTTCGACCGCTTTCGACCTTCTTGAGACTCATCAGGTAGGGGCAGTTCTT
>NW_008751949.1:430586-462985 GCF_000715545.1 Opisthorchis viverrini
TAGTGTATCAATCTGTTGCTATGTCCTCACCAATGAGGTGTATATATTCAAACGTCTGATGTGACTCGAACCCATCTCTGGCTAAATACTAGCTCCGTTTAATTCATCCAGATATCCGTCATGAGGAGGCTGGACGTCATCGTGGTGTGACGGTTTGTGCACCTGAGCAACACACTGGGATACAATTCAGGATATCAATTCAGCACCCACAGTCTCTCCCACCCGGTGGGTCGTTAGATGGAGGTTCGACGAACAGCCTTTTGGCTGCACATTCTGGAGATCTGAAGACGTGTAGCAGTTGACTCCCTGAGAGTTGAGCTACTATTATCATTTATTTTTGAAGAGCATGGTCGCAAAAATGAATGCAAGCAACGAATGCGAAAGGGTAACAGGAGTATATGAGAGAAAAGTGTAAAAACGTCTCATTCAAATTCATGCCAAGAACAGTTCCAGTCTGAGGAGATGAATCCCAAAGTACTGATATCCCAAAGATTTTGACATGGAAACACGCGTTTAAAGACCAACAACCGAAGGAAGGACAAACTTCAAGGCGCGGTAGGCGATAGCACAGTCATGACTCGCACATCAGGCACAAAGTGTCCGTCATACTGAGTCTGGTGTGAGATTAAATGGCAAAAGTATACCTTCAACGCCATGTGGCCACGCATAAAGTGTCAGAAGTACGCAGAGAGCCCATCCGACCACTGCTACTTCCCTGTCCGAGTTTTGGGCTGGAAACATGTCCCCTGTCTAGGTTTGGATATCTCAGCCCACCTAAAACACAAAGTTTGCTACAGCATTTAGATGCCAGTATGCATCACTTGTGTGTTTTTTTGTCAACGGTGGTAACGTGGGTATTAGGTACCCTTTGTGCCACTTCAGTTGTAGTATCCTACTCAAACAACACACACATAAGGGTGTGGCATTCTTGTCACATGTGTAACTGTTTTCAACAGTTAAAAATAGGAATTTTCCAAGCACTGCATCACCGGTGAAGTTTACGTGCAGTGCATGGGGACTGACAAATTCACATACAACTACTGTCTATCTCATACATCGCAGTCCTGATCAGGGTAGCGGAATAGCCCGTTTTCAGGTGGCGCTACAGAAATCTAACTATTGACCGGACGTATGAATTTACAGCGATAACTTTGGTGTACTTCGATATTTCCATTTATCTTATGTAGGCATATGCAAATAGGGATTCCCAGAATTCTTTGAAGAAAAAATTGGAAACGTGTAAAACTTTCGCATATAATTTTTACCGATGAGGTACCCCTGACAAAGACTTTTACAAATATTACAGTAGTTGGATCTTTGGGGTATTTTAAAGGAGTCTGAGAATCTCAGTCAGAGGATGCACAGAACTAGCCGTTTTGCGAGTGAAACTGTCGGTTTTTCAGAAAAAATATATGGCAATCATAATGAACCAGAGTCTACCGCATTGAAGTGATTAATGCTTTGTAGCCCTAGCGTCAGGCCTCATCAAAATCTTGTTGGAAAGTAGACTCCTTAAGTAGACGAAATCCTTAAATGCGATCTTTTCGGTATTTATAGAATCGTCTTCAGAAGGGATTTACTGTATATCGTCGCACTATTAATTCATCGAAGGAATTCGGCATTGCCATTTGCAGACAAGAGATGCGTGCCAGAGCCCTTAAAATGGGAAATTGGAAACTATTCCAAAGTAGAGTATGCATCTCTGGGTCAGACAGTGACTACGTAAGATGGATTTAATATCATTGGGGTAACAATTTATGGGAACCGATCAGAACTCATTTGTGACCGAAAATTTTACCACTGACATCCAGTTCTACCTCACCCATGACCTCAGCAATGGGAAGCATGCATTTTTAGGTTGCAGTTTTAGGTTTGCCATCAGCAAACTAAAACAACGCCAGTGAATAGGGAATCGCAGAGCGAAAAAAAACAGTAAGCCAAAGCTCTCACGGAAAAGAAGCCACTTTTTGGATTAGTTGTCTTTTCACTTTGACAACTTCTTGCGTCTTCAAAGCCCACCTCTTTTTACCAGCTGAGTGAATGTAATGGTTTTCTTTCCCCCATGATCTGCAGGTATACCACAGTATTCAATCGACGTAAATATCAATAGGGAATATTGTTTGGAATTCCAAAACACTAACTTGATTTGCTCATTGAAAAAATATATATCTCGATTTGTGTAGCAGACGGTTACTTGCTCTCGTCCAGCGGAACGCAGGAATTCACATGATTAAAGGGAGAATCTTCAGAGTTGCTTCAAGGGTCACAAGATCATACTTCCTTCACTCGAATGAAAATACGTCAAAAGCCGATTACACGAATTATTCGTTTCCGCACTCCTACACAGTGGGTTCCCAAATCAGAAGTCTGAAATCGGGGTAACGGCCACTGAATCGGAGCCAAGGAGCGCAAATTCAAAGGTCACATGGACAAGCCGAACAACTAAACAATGAACCTGAGTGCGAACAATATGATTAGCAGGTGGCCTATATATATGTACGCACAAAAGCGTACATTCACAATAACGGCTTGCCGTACAACGGTGTGCTGCTGGCTAGGTTCCAACTGATATCTAAATAGCTGTTAACAACCTGCTAAAAGCTGAAGAGTATAACCATCAAGAAGACTTCAGACAGGCCTGCTTAGATGTTTAGGCATGGCGGGTAATGACTATGAAGTACAAGTAGTTTCTCCTCCCCGAAGGATACATCCTCGTTGCTGGGGCGACAACACCATGAGCAACTCGTTCTGCGTTGGGTTGGTTCGCAGGTGAATCGGGATACCGATTCATTTGAGAGCCATTTTTCTGAAAGTGGACTGAAACGGCCATTAGTAACCTAGACAAATGAAAATTCTGAGACCATGTTGTTGAAAAACTGATAACAGTGTTTTAAGAAAACGCCTATTGGAAACATCTGAGAGTGAGGCAACAGAAAATTGGGCTTGATTCAGCACCGAGATAATGAGATAATTTGAGTTTGCATTATCTCCACACGTAAAAGCGACTACTTATTGTAAACTGGAAGACTCAATAAGCACTAAGAGTCTAGGGTGCTTTCTGCTCAAGAAGATGGTGAAGGAAGACTATGCAGTAGAGTCCTCTCATTCCGATCATTTGCCAGTCTTCAGACAGTTATCTAACCAAACTGACATGTGTTTATATCATGCTAGACTCTTGAACCGAGCAGCTATCACGTGATCCTTTAATCGGCGGATTGAACTGATAACTCAAGCCAATCTTTTAAGCCCTTTCGGGGAGTTTTATTAAGGATGAAGCCCCACTTTTGGCCGAGCTCTTCAGAAACTAGCCGAAAAACCGTGGATTGGCAGTCATCACTACCTCCACGTGGACTGGTGGATAGTCAGGAGGAACAGTTCACCTATTAATAAATGGTCGTGTAGTAAACTAAGCAAAGCAGCGAAATATTTGTCGACTTCGTATGACGGTCCCGTTCTGCCGATGATGTGGGTGTCATCTCAGCTATAGATGAACCGACACACAACGTCAGAGGTAGAATCATCGAACAGTCGGAGTTTACTGGAATGATACCAGAACAACTGACGCGAAACAACTGTTCATGATTACAGATCTATAACATTTCTGAGCAAAACAGTACACTACTGAAAAAGGCGAAACAATGAAGTATGAATTCTTCTTATATTCCCATTAAAGACCTACTAAGCCCAAAAAGTGGGTGAAAAGCCAGAAACATCGTCATACCGACTTTTTTTTAGAAAAATCCCCACAAGACTGATATTTATGAAAGAAACAACTGACCTTGATTTCTGGTTTATCTCTACCGACCACCTGACTTTGTAGTTACCCAGTGACCCACACACTTGACTGTTCAGCTCACAGCCGCTCACTTGATCACGAGACTTGTCTTTTTTCATACTCGCAAAGACGTCACATTAAGGTGATTCATCGGCCATTGATTGTCTGTAGCGTCTAGTGAGCGTAGCAACAGCTCATGCGCTAACACACCCACGTACACGCAAACGAACCTACAGGCAGGGAAACCGAACACAGTCCACACAGACTCGCGGGCGCGCAGGGAGCAGGAAGTCAACCGCTCTCCACAAGTCCACGGACAATTCTGGGACACGTGTAGCAGTCGTACTGCGGAGAAAACACGTTCCCACTGTCCGGACGTTCACCAAAGAAATCTCTCTCTTTTGACTTGCTCCCATTTTGCATTGTATTTATTTTATACGTGTTGCAACTCACCACTGTCGACCATACTAAAGACTTTTATTAGTGCATATTTATGGCCATCACCAACAGCGCACTAATAATACCACTCCAGTGAGGAGTATTCTGCACCCTCAGTTAAGTGATATTGTGGCCAGGTAATAGCTCACAAAACTTTCATGCAGTACAAAACAATACACTCATGACATACAAAACGTTGAAACTTACAGCACAGAATGCGCCTCCTGCCTCATCTTCCGAGCGATGTATCACTCACTAGTTCAAATCAATGCACTGGTAACGGATACCATTCAGTTGGTGAGGAAATTCCCCGCGTTTTTTTCTCTATCAAGATGGGCTTCCAGCCGATAAAACACTCACTCGGCAGTACTGCGTCATCATTTTTACACCACTTAGTTAGTCCGTCA
This sequence comes from Opisthorchis viverrini, assembly GCF_000715545.1. NCBI lineage: Eukaryota > Metazoa > Platyhelminthes > Trematoda > Opisthorchiida > Opisthorchiidae > Opisthorchis > Opisthorchis viverrini. The sequence continues at coordinate 435,207 of NW_008751949.1, forward strand.
GTGAAATAATCAGCAATAAACTGTATACCAAGTGCACTTAGGTTCCAGTTGCTGCAGTTTCGAACATCGGAAAGCGAGGGGACGTGATAAGCCCTAATGCAAAAAGTGCATGTGCAAAAACCCAAGCCCCGCCACTTTTTCCCAGGTCCAATTTAGTGTACGCACACAAGCTTCACCTATTTGTGATGTGAACAATTCCTTATCCGCATCTAGGCCCATTTTGTGCAAACTTTTTCTCCGTTCAGAGGTAAAACCTTAAGTGAACTTTCTGAGGCTTTCAACTCTCATTCATGACAAGGAGACGACAATAGGTTTTTTGCAAAGCCACGGAGTGATGCGTCAGTAACAGTTATACAACAATAGCCACCAAATGACACTTAACTGTTTCTGACAGGTGGAGGTGTAATGCCCGACAGTGTTGGCAATAAATCGGTCTTCGAAAGGGAACTTGGCTGGAGCGGTCTAGGATGGAGTTTAGGACAGTTATTCTATTCATTTATTGCCAGTCCAAAAATTTGGCAAAAATCAAATTCTGCTCAGAGGAATTATCTATTAGCCACAAGATCGCTGTTGACTGGAAGAACTTTGTTCTCGAAGTTTGCGCCTGGCGGCGTTTGCAGACTGCAACAGCTATCGATGGTCCAAGTCTTCACATCGAGATCGATGAAACACTAATATCTCGCCATAAAAGCCACGCAGAGCGAGTCCTTCCTCAGCAGTGGATTTTTGGAGAGATCGGCCGGGAGACAATCCAGGCCTGCATCGCTCCCGACTCAATCCTCACCTCCGATATGTGGGCATCATACCAAGGAATTGAAGCGACGATTGATATGAATTGTATTCATGAAACGGCTAACGCCGAAAACTTTGTGTATCCAACGCCTGTAGCTCACACACAAGCCATCGAATCTCTTTGGCACGTCTACAAGATGCAGAGTTCGTTTGGAGGCAAAGGTATCGAAAAACGGACCTTTTCATGCAAATCACTAATGACGTCCCAATTTCCCTCTTTTCAATAAAACTAAAAGCACAAATTTCATATCCTCTTTTTTAAGATCTTTTTTGGGTGGCGAGGGTTATTTTTTGGCGGGGCTTAGCTGGAAAAGAGCCGGAAACATAATTAAGCAGTGCACTCGATAGCATGATCAAGTGATTTGGAAAATGGGGCAGCTACTTATTGATGACAGTAACTTTGATGCACTGACTGCGTGATTGATCTATGTCTGCCATGGATGACTTGGATCCCGTTGTCCCCATCCAGGGAGGCGACAGTTGTCAACCTGATTAAGATTACCGCTTAGTGTTTTCATACTTCGCTGTCAGGTCATACACTGTTTACCTGTCGGTACTTGTTGTGTCGTGGATGGCCGTCTATGGGTTACGCCTGCACTGAGCCTGCCAGACTACGCGATAGGGAGAAGACAGAGAACTGGGGACACGGCTGTATTGCCAGGACAAAATGTACAGAGCGTCTGCGTAAATATATAGGATGACTAAATGGCCAAATATGGTCGTTCACTTGTTCGTTCCGTATAGCCAATGGTGGTGTTCCGGTCGTGAACACTCTCAGGCCCACTACGCTGGTCGTATGTGGCTAAGCCATGTTTGGTGCGAGCTGCCAACTCACCTACTTTCCGGACGTGTCGTACTGATGGTGACCTTGGGGGTGCGTCACTCTCTGCACGTGTGCATTCTTTCCTGTCTGGGCGCGTCCTGACAGCACTCTCACTCAGAACAGGACCGGGCAAAAAATAAACAAGCGGTCTTCGGGCCTGCAGAGCACATGTCCTAACAGGCATCGTCTCCGGAGAGTAATTACCTCATCCATCATGGGATTGATTCTCTTTCTTGAAATCATCTAGCCTACCTCCGCGTTGTTAATCCGACCGATGCTCAGGAGAAACCGATATTCAGTCACTGAAACACTGGTTGCATCCTTTGCGTCTAGAGGCCACTTTTCTGATCCACCACGCGGCATGGCTCACACTGTCGCAATGTGTACGCTTTTGACAGAGGATACATACTTTCTGTGAGCGAAGACCCCGGGGGAATTTCGACCCTAGAGTTTCCAGAGGCAGGCAGAGACATTTCAAGCAGCAAATCAATAACAAAGTTGAGGAGGTGTGGTGAGAGAGCAGCCTTATTCTACACCGCTGGACATGGCAAACTCAGAAGAAAACTTACCGTATACTCGTATTCGTCAACAGAAGTCCGCATACAAGCCCTTCATAAAGGAAATAAGTTTTGAAAGAAAACCTTTGATTGCCAGACATCATCAAAGTTTCTGACTATCAAAAGATTCGAAAGCAGTTTTTGGATCAAGAAAAACGAACAACTTAGGACGTTTTTGTGGAAGAGTGGAGCTGCTGAAGAATGTGTTTAGGGCAAATGTATGGTCGGCTAGGGTGAGAACCGACTTGTTTTTCTCTAGTGATAATCGACCAGCCCCTGTTAAACAGAGCAACTCATTTAGTTTTCGAACTGAACTCATAGAGCACGAGGACTTGGACTGTCGCAAGTTCCTTTTGGGGCACGTGATCGCGGTTTACTCAGTTCAGCAAGGGCAAAAATATACCGGCAGGCCTAACAACATACAAGCAGTTCGCACTTGACTATAGCTGGGTCTATTAATTTAGTGCAATTTTCGTCTACCTGAACTACCCGTTCAGATGATCGGGTGAAAGAATCTGATACGAACAGCTGTTTCCCCTTGTTTTCGCAACAGAGGAAAAAAGTTTTCACATCCGGTTCAGTGTTTTGGGCATTTAGCTCAGACTGGACCGTGCTTTCGTCAGTGTCTCTGAAACTGATAAGTTGAGAAGATCACAAAAGCTGACCATCCCACGGGGATAGGTGTTTGGGAAGCAGTTGTCCCGGGGGTGGTAGCTCCGAAGCCATTTTTTCCTAGATTTGTTGGACTTTTTTAGGCATCTGCTTATATTCGGCGTAGAATGACTGCCTATCTAACATAAACAACAATCACAGCTGCACCGCTTTTTCAGAACGACCAATTTTTCAATCCAATAATTATCTACATCTGTCGATAATCTGTAATTTTTCAGCCGATGCATATTCGCTCATTTGATTATGCATATTGGGGGTTCAACCTTCGGTTATGAGTCAAGAAAACACTTTACGCCTGATTATGCTAGGGAAGCGGCATGAAAAAATCATGCGATCTGATTTAGCGGTGATTGTGCAAAAAACAGGTACACTTGGACAAGCCGTTTCAAGCTCGTCATCCGAATGATCGACTGGTTTCGGTAGGTTACAGTGTCTTTGTCGGCTAGTTGTCCCTATGGCATTGGTAGAAGTCAAATTTCTAGCTGCACAGAAAAAGTGTGTACGCACCTCGAGTCAGCTGACCTTGCCCGCCAGGAAACTTATCAGCTGGATCTCAACACGCTTCGGCAAGAAACTTGGAAATCTCGTGAAGAATAAACAAACATTGTGCACCTTTTCAGGGAAGAATTTAAGCTCCACTTTTGTTATGGAGTAGATATAGATGCGGCGCGTTTTGTGAAACCATCAGGCAAGGAACTGAACCAGAAATTGAAAAAAAATGGAATTTCGACAGAGCGGATTTAAGTTCTCCTTGTTCTGCTCCGTGGCAAACATGTGTACTTTTGGGGCACTGACATTTTTGTTTACTGCTATGACGTAAACAGAAAATTCTTGTTAATGGATGGCGCCAGACGGTTGGGAAAAATGAAGTTGTAGCAAGATAGGCCAGGATAGGTTACAACACCTGGACACGCCTTCATCCCATAGGGGAATTAAGGGTAAGGAATAGTTGGAAGTTTTAAGGTCATCAGTGGCTGGACGAATATAAAAGCTACTAGCAGCTGCTTTTCACACTCCAGCTAACCGCGGGAATGACTGAAAACTGGAATACAACTATTGACAGGTGTTTTGTTAGCGGTCACTCACGAACGTAAAATGAATCAATGGTGAGCTCGATTTCGACTTGTTTTCGATATGCCTCATGCCTAAACTTTGCGCGAAACGTATTTTAAAATAATGAGCGGAGTCTGGCTACGGAGGAATCAGAAGATATTTGCGGAAACCATTCGTCCTGCCAGGTGACAACCAGGACGGGGGAGGGAAATCCTCGTTCGGATGTCATCGTTTAGTGCTGTCTGCGTTCGACGGCAAATCAGTCTTTCAGAGGCACAGCAATGTTGGATCAGAAGTACATGCACAAAGTTCCGAAGAATGTCACCATTTGAAGATAAAAAAGCTGGTTTTTGGCCATAGAGCTTCAGTACTTAGTGAATTCATACGTGTGTATGTTTTTCTTACCTTGGTCGTAGTTTCAAACCACACTCTGTTTGTCCCACAGAATAGTGCGGACTAAGTAAGAGAAAGTGTTTCTCATCTAAAATCACGCAAGAAATGACAGTCCAAGTTTTATCCTGCGGACGAAATAGGTTTCTTGTGCAAAACCAAGAACTGCTGCACAGATGGGAATCATTCGCAGTGCGTTTCTCACTAATCTCTAGCAAGGTTCGAACCCGCGACTCCCCAGTTTGTGGCCGAATACTTTCAACAAGTTTCTCTACAACCAGCAGTAATTGTCAGGCACTGAATACCATGGACAAGCCCCTGGACCACAGCACACCTTACAAATTTACTCACCTTTGACCAGATTCTCCAAAGTTGAGACAAGAGATTTAGCCAAAAATGTACACACGCCAACGGATGCCTGTGCCTAGCATTAAATCCTTCCACGAGCACAGTGGTTAATCCATCTCGGTTTGGAAGATTTATCCGGATGTTTTCTGAAAATTGCTTTTTAATGGATGATAAAAGGACTTGATGCGCCAGTGAGTACCATTTGGTTTCCAAGTTATGTTGGAGATGACAGTCTCTCCAGTGGAGCATAGCCTTTCGCTCTATTGTATTCGCAGAAAGGCTCATAATATGACATGAATCGGCCTGCTTAGGACAAAAAGCTCGTGCTGTTTTCGCCCTTCAAGTCTCGATGACGTGTTTGTCAATAGCGGATTTTCACGGTTTGGCCAGAAACTAACATCCCAATGCTTTCAATTCCTGCACACCTATTTATGGAATTACAACAACGCTTCAACGAATACATGCCTCAAAATGCAAACTTTACTAGAGTTGAAGCAAGATGGCTGACGTACCGTCTTGTACGGCTGTCGAGTGTGGTACTTTTTGTCTTCTGTCATTATCTGCCTCCACGATGAAGTACATTCAATCCTGCTAGTCGTTTAAAATGCACAACCTACTGACATTAATCAGCTTCAAAAACCGGTTTCAGATGGTGCAGACAGTAAGCTAGAACCGACTTTGAAGCTGGAGTACGTTCAAGACGAGACGATCCATCGCATGCTAACGAGGCTAAGGATAATCACACTCATCACTTGTTCGGACTGTACGGTTCCTGTTCTATCTGCTGGTTCGCCAGTCTGTTGTGTCTGAATGCTGACCCACTCCATTGCCTAATGCCGGAAAAAAGACTCAGAGCGGAACCCAACAGACATGTCCCGAACAATCGAGTGTGAGAGTGTGAGTGCGTACGAGTGCGAAAGTACAGCGGTCTCAAGCTGTGTTCCCGTTTGGTCCAATGCCGAAGCACGTGGTCTGGTCTTGGTACGAGGCCACGACGCGCTGCATATTGCGGGGACGTTGTCTGACCTTGATCAACGCTGACTCGCGCTGTCTGGGCTTGATACAAGTCTGTGAGGCATATTGAGGGGGCATTGTCTGTCTGGTCAACATCTAGCGCAGCTGAGTTCCTCAGCCGACTTCGGGCATTCAGTGACTGCTTTCAGGAATCTGGCCTACCTGGCAGTTCCATTCCCGAGTACCATGCCCTCAGCTTTCTCGGACCATCTCATTGGAAGTGGCCACGTCGGAGAATCGAGGGGAAACAAAGGGCTCTTCTAAATGAGGCGTTTGCTGCGCTGTTTTAGATACGCACCAGCCAGCGTACCATGTGATGAGATTGTGTTCTGGCGAAGATAGAGATGAATGGGTTGTGGGCGGAGGTAGACAACTAAGATGACAGGACTCTAGGCATGTCACGTTATCTGATGATTAAGTGGGCTCCTCGAACCTGTGACACAAACTACTTGGCATTCAATCCAAGCCACCGATTAGCCGATGAGCTATGCGGACGACCTGCGCATCTACATTTATCTTGTCGACTAAGCTGGTTCTCCGCTTACAACGGACCAAGTTTAGTTCAAGGGCACCCGTATTTTGTGAAAAAAAAACCATTTCAGCTTTGCCGACCAGATGCAGAAGATCAGTGGATCAAACTGATCCACGGGCTGTAGTTTGAAGGCCTGTGCTTCGAATGATAAAGGCTCACCTGTTGAATGTTGAACCGACAGCAAGATGCAGAAGATCAGTGGATCAAACTGATCCACGGGCTGTAGTTTGAAGGCCTGTGCTTCGAATGATAAAGGCTCACCTGTTGAATGTTGAACCGACAGCAATCAGGTGACGTTTCAGTCAAACACCAGAAGAGCACAAGGCGTGTTTATACGTAAGCATAATGGACGGGATCACAGACATTCAAATTCGAAAACAACCCATTACAAACGGTCTTATTTTTAAGGGGAAGCTAGTGATTCTCATCGCTCTTGAGTCACGGTTTGTAGTTCAATGACAGTAGCGAACAAACGTTTTCTTCCCTTGTGTCTACGGCCACGTACGTGGCACCAACTTAGTTCGATCGATTCCTTTCTGCGTGCTTATGAATTCGTGTCGCTACCTTTTTCTGGCTTGTGCACAGACCACAAAAGCGAACTGCATGTCGGTCCCATGCTCGTTCCAGCGATCGATTTTAATTTGGTCACGTGCACTGTGTGGTATGTTTAGAATGATCGTAAATGAAACTACTGATGCGCATGAAATTACTCGGTAATATGAAAGGCGAAAAATACGAAAGAACAGTGGATTGCTTCATCCATCGCCTATTCAACGTTCATGACAAGGCAAGGAGGGGAAACCGTGATAACAACTGATTTTTACAATGAAATGGCGATAACGTTTTAAGTGACTTCCTGTTGAACTGACTGGAATCTGGAGTGACCCGGTGTGATGGCGAGGTCACACCCAGCCAAGATACAAGCTCCAGTGCTTAGTGAATCGTTCTCAGGCCCGCTTCAATGATTCTGCGCAATGGGTTTTCGTTATAAGGAGCACACTACTCATAAGGTGGTGTGAAATCTTCAACAGTGCATGGCCGGTTTCTTTCTTTCTCTCTCTCTCTCTCTCTCTCTCTCTCTCTCTCTCTCTCTCTCTCTCTCTCTCTCTCTCTCTCTCTCTCTCTCTCTCTCTCTCTCTCTCTCTCTCTCTCTCTCTCTCTCTCTCTCTCTCTCTCTCTCTCTCTCTCTCTCTCTCTCTCTCTCTCTCTCTCTCTCTCTCTCTCTCTCTCTCTCTCTCTCTCTCTCTCTCTCTCTCTCTCTCTCTCTCTCTCTCTCTCTCTCTCTCTCTCTCTCTCTCTCTCTCTCTCTCTCTCTCTCTCTCTCTCTCTCTCTCTCTCTCTCTCTCTCTCTCTCTAAAGCTATTCCAATTGATTTCAGTCGATACCATCCCCGAGTCGCCGTTGACCTTATGTTCCAATTGAGCATCAAACTGTAGGCAACTGGCGAGCTACACTCTTCAAACTAAGTTGGCTCTCCTCATAGTTTAATTACTGCAAATGGTCGCTATGCTTCCCACAGATGTGGTCTTTTTGTCCTGGCAATTCGTCAAGGTAATCTGAATTTGGGAGAGAATCGTTTGATGCTTCACTTCAGGTTCTCTAGATTTTGCTGACAGAAAACTGGGATCTACAAGCTCGACTTTGGTTCCATCACTATCTGGCTAAACAACAGGGCCAACGGGAGCATGTGATCGATTTACTTGATTTCGGTATTTGGCGCTCACTTTGGTGACACTTTGGGTGCTACAGCTACACTTTGTTCAACTATTTAGAACGTCGACTGCGAGCAAGTGAACGGAAGACGCAGTGTGCGTCGAAAGCCGAAGTCCCGCGGCACTGTCAGGGTTCACGCATTCAACCACGTCAAAGTGTCGGTGTGGCATTAGGTGCTCGATATCGCAACAAATAAATGAATCTAACTACCAGCAGAGATCAGGAAAACAGTCATTCTGGCTGTAGTCAAACTTAAGATGAAAATGATTCATCCTCGCTTATTTTTTGATTGGCGTTTTAACTGATAAAGACCAAATCTTGAAGAAACGTTGACTTCCGCCAATCGTATAATTCCACTAAGCATCGCCTCGTAGAAATCCACAGGAAAAAAGCCGTTCATGTTGAGAAGTTAAAGCAGTCACAGTTACTGGCACCCAGAATTTTTTCCGGGACACCTGGACACAATTAGCTGGACTTTATGAAAACACCATGAACGTTTTCAAAACGCTTCCCAAATCAGGTAGGCTTAGTAAGATGGGACTTGATGAAAAAACCGTCGTGCTATTTTTTCTCCTTTAGGTGTTGGAGACCGACGCGCATTTGCTTCACTCGCTTCAGAAATGTCGAAAATGTCGGACACGAAAGTGGTGAGATTGAAGGTAAGACGGGGCTGAACTTAACGTGTTTTTGCTATTCGTGCATTTTCTTCCCGGCAATAACCAAGAGGGGGGTTAAACTACTTTGCTGACTGACAGGTACGACATTATTAAGCCTCAAAACCGAAAATATGAACTTCAATACATTCGTAAATCCACGGCAAAACTGCACTGACTATGAAGCAAACACCATCACAGCCACAGCTGGAAGGAAACCAGTTTACATTAGCCTCCCGTTTAAGGGAGATATACCGGCCGATCTACTGAACAGAAGAATTTCCACCAGGCTGAACAAAGTTTTCCCGGCCGCAAAACTCCGAACCTGGTTCACCAGCAATCGTTTGTGCCCCTTTAATCTCAAGGATAGAGTGCCTGTCTCTTGCTGCTGTGCAGCGGAATACATCGGACGCACGACTAGGCAACTCAGCCAAAGAATGAAGGAACACAATCCACCCTGGCTAGCTTCTGGAACCAGGAGGACGATAACCAGTTCCGTAGTACAACATTTAGCCGACACTGCACACAACGTGATACCCAGCCAAAGTTTCCGCGTTGTTTACAAGGCGCCGGCTAACCAACCCAGATCAGTACAGCAGCGCACAATTGCAGTGGCTGAAGCTATCGCCATACGACATCCCGACCGGATCCTTTGTCGGCAAAAACGCTTTGTTCGTGTGTTGTACTTACCATGGTCCAACTCACCTCCCCCCACACATGCATCGTGTGCTGAACACACAACTACAACACCCCCCGAGCTGACTAGCTCAAGTCATCCTATTGGCGACCTGAACTAATGGTTCTTTGATAGGTAGCCAATGTCATCTCACTCGATTCCCTGTCCATTTACACCATACTCATTCAAATATGTTAAATACCGCTCTCTTAACCTTTGCAATTGTATGACTTGAAAAGACCTTACCGAAAACATGTTCGTCAACCCATCTGTGTTCTTATTATAAATGGTAATTTTCGGAACATTCAATTCCTTAGCATCATTGCGAATATATGAATGCGTACTTTGATGTCCTCACGGTCATACAACTTTATGAGGACACTCATTAACTAGGCTTATATACCATCTTCTTCTCTCTGAAGTTCAGATTAAGAACGGGCTGGCAGCACGTGTTGAGCGTCAGTCACAACCGAACAAAAACTCTATCGTATAATTGGCTCATGCGTAAAAAACGATGCCAGCGTTAATGAACATTCTTCTTATACCCTATTTGCAAGCCCATCTGCTTACGTAAACCCAGGCTTTCGTCTGGTCACTGAGTTAGGTGGTATTGCTGAATTTAAGAAATTATTGTAGAATATACTCCGTTTCAAGCCACTAGTATTGTTTTGATTTTACTAACCGTTCAACCAAGTGGGGGCTTCTTTATTTCAGACAATTGTGGGATTCAGATCAGATCAGTTCACTAAATTACTACGGGGCTGAAAGCGTCCGAATCCAAATTGAGTTAGTCTTTGCAATTAGAGCGGATTTAGCTACTCTCTGGGCATAGATCGTCTTGCAGAAGCTTGTGTATCTAGAAGAATGTCAAATCACTTGGACTCTTCGTGCGGACCTGCACAACTATCTTCAATCCCAGACTCGATATGGATGCGAAGTAAGGTGATGTGGTTACACCAACCTGAATTCAACCGCAGTTGCAATAGCTCCTATAGCAAGTAAATATTGTTTAGACAGTCAGATGTAACAATTGGGGATATTCTTCTCCGACTGGGCGTGGTGTGAGGTTGTAGCTACCCGGTCACCCACATACTTGACTGTTCAGCTCACAGCCGCTCACTTGATCACGAGACTTGTCTTTTTTATACACACGAACCACGTCACACTAAGGGAACTCACTGGACATCGATTGTCTGCACCGTGAACGTAGCAACAACTCATGTGTTGTCACACCGACATACACACAAACGGACCTACATATAGGGAAACCCAACAGAGTCAGCACACTCAGATTCGCGCGCGCGCGCGCAGGGAGCAGGAAGTCAACCTCTTCACGAACCCACGGACAACTATGGAACACGTGTAGCAGTCGCGCTGCGGAGAAAAACACGTTCACGCCGTCCGGACATTCACCAAGGGACTCTCGCATACGATAAGTTCTCTTTTTGATTTGCTCCCATTTCGCATTGTATTTATTTTTATACGTGTTGCAACCGACCACTGTCAAGCATGCTAAAAAATTTTATTAGTGCATACGCCTTCTGATTTGTATTATAGACATCCTCAACAATGCACTAAAAAGTTCACTGTCCGTGGAATGACGTTTAGAAATGATCAGCTTTTGTTTCCCCATTCTGTGGCCAATCTACGACAGCCGACTGCGTCCCTTGGTTTACTACCAGTCGTCTTGACTCGGATAAAATGATCCTAACATATCACTTGTTCCTTATTGGCCTGGACAGGAATTCAACATAAACATCCGACATTCAGCTTGGTGATCATGATAACGGGTGTTCCACAAATTCTTTGAGAGATCCCATCCAAACCACAAAGAATAAATGATAATGTGGAGTTCGAAAACATCGTGAAATACGATAAACATAAAACTGTCTCCTTGTGTGTGTGTTAGAAAGCCCATTGTACAGATCAGAACGTCGAAAGATGGTTATTTTGTATCATTGAGCAATACAATCCCAAAGCAAGGATTTCCCTTCCCCACAAAATGGGCTTTGTTACGTACGACCGTCCCTCAGAGACCTGAAAGGAACTCACTCAGTCACACAACCCCTTAGGCATCGTGTCAGGTTTATGTTGCTATTGCTCACTGGATTCAGTTGAGGAAATGTGACCAAGACCAACATCAACTTTACTGTAACAATTACAATAATATGCATACCAATTTAGTATCTAGAGGAGACTAAACAGGATCCAGCTGAATCTCTCGTTTAGCATGATCTCCTTTAACTGGGTGTGATGCCTCATGAGGCCGCCTCATGTTTGGGTTAGTACGATGTATTTTATACACGCAACACACTACTTACGCGGTTGCTGACAACTTTTCGGCAACCAACGACCGGTTTTGTCCGGGGTCATCATGTAGGTGCGGTCCCCGAGTTCTCGTGAAACCTTTCGCTCTACTTGAACATCATAACTGAATAAGCTAGAATTCAGGTGAATCGCATGTAAAAACTAAATTGGTATGCAAGCGAGTGCATTTGTCGAATTTCATTCGATTCGACTTAAAGTGGGACAAAAGGTTGATGGGAACCCGGAGACTGCACCTATCTGATGGGCCTTAACAAGAGCGGAACCGGTGGTGGGCTATTGAAGAATTCTCAGCAGCCTTGTTACTGATGCGTCAAGTCTCTACAAATTATTGCGACAACTTTTTCTGTGTGAATTCAAGATATAGTGCACGTCTTTTCTGGTACCTTGGGGTTGATCAGCAATCAAGCGAGTGAAGTTTGACTTCATTAACCATCACTATGTTATCGAAATTTTTATTCACGGATTCCAGATGACTCCGATCGTTGTTTGTCACGATCCTTATGAGAAATAGCTGCACAACGAAAACTTTTAAACCAGAGGGAAATAAATGGAAAATACGATTTGTTTCATTGTACTACGTACTCACATCAACGAAGGGTTATATCCTACACACAGGTCAGTCTCCCTACAGTCAGTTTACAAACTAAATGGCTATCTGCCTGAAGGATATCGTCCGTATATTGGTCACTTACTGAGCCAAGGTTCGAGCCTCCATCCAGTCGGTTTGAAGCGTCCATCCGGTAGTCGTTGAACACACCCAGAAAAACGGCTGATGTGAACCAGAGAATTGCATGGTTATCCGTTACTCAGGCATAATTACTTACCAGCTCAGCTCAAGACCCGGAAATTTTCGCCTGAACGAAGTGAAAATAGTTTATTTTCATAAAGGAAACTACTCACGAGGTTGCTGAAAACTCTTCGACAGCCCACGACCGGTTTCGCCCTTCTTGGAGCTCATCGGGTAGGCGCAGTCCCCGAGTTTCCGTCAATCTTATGTGTATTTCTTGAAAATAGTTTAGTCTAACAGACCTGTGAGTTTTTTTTAAAAGAAGTATCCCTTGACATCGGAGTACCTCCTGACAGCAGGAATGTCTGTGGACCAACTCTGGTGACCAAATATAATTACTTTGCTGCAACATAGCTGAGATGCAGCTGTCATCTGGAACAGTTTGATGAATGAGCATCAACCACATAGTAAGATGAAATTTAAAAAAAACAGGTGAAATTACTTCCAGTTGAATGAACCTATTGTGTTCTCTCCAGTCCCATGTAAGATATTTGGGTGGGAAACTTCCAAGGTTAAGTACCTATTCGATAGACCTTTAGACGTCAGACCAAAATGACGAAATTTTAATTACTTGTCAACAATGACAGCCGGTTTTCAAACAAAACAGACATCAAAGGATATTTCGTCTAGTAAATGAAAAGCTGCGAAGCACTGTACAGTTGTTTCATGCTTATTGAAAGTTACCAGGATTACGCATCTCCCGAAAGTCCAGCAACCTCCTGGCTAGTAGCTGCAGGCAACAGACACGATGAGCGGCCCTCTGGAAACCAGCAAACAAGTGTGATAGCACAATGTGGCTTTCGAGATTGAAGGATGAGTGGCGCTATGTACTGTCTAAATTCGAGTGATACACACAGCTGATTAGTCGCTGGTCTCCGAATGATCAAGTGTTTGAGCCGGGAGGTCTCAGATTCGAGAATCCAGCCTGGAAAGATGCGCACTGATGATTATTCCAAATCAGGATGAAACACCTGTATAGTGCTTCTTGACTTTTAAGCATAGACTGGTTTGAGTTGCTGAGACAAAGTCTCTGCTGGGAATGACCGAACCTCCTAACACTGCCAGTAAAAGCGATTCTGCTGCAATTCAAAGAGATCCACCTATAAACAACTCTGTCATCAAGCTCACATTTTCGGAAACAACCAAAACTGGGATTTCTTGGAGGGTGCTTTCGGATTGGTAGCGCAAGTTTCGGACCTTGTGGCGCTTCCATGTACGAATGAGTAAACCGACTAATATGAATGGACATGTACAAAGTAGCTGCCTTTCTAGATGGATGTTGTCACCGCAAAGAACGCGTAAGAGAACAAGAAGTAAACGACTCTGTGATCGATCACTTTACTAGTGAATGTGACGATACTAGCAAGCTATCCTTGAAAATGGGACGGAATATTCACAGATGAACAAGTTAAAATCGGGGGAAATTTATGATGTGGGTAAACTGTTAGATGCCTTGATGATCCCTTCGCAGGTTGCCTTGATTTTGAACACATAAGAATCCATGTGCAATTATATGGGCCCTACAATATCAACTCAATGGGACAAATGCTTTCCGGCTAGTACCAGGTTACCGATGAAAAAAAAAACTAAAGTCCAGATCAATAACTTTCACGCAGAGGTCCCTAGAGAACAACTAAAGGGGCTGTTTTTCAGGAGAGAATAGTAAAAGTAGCTGCCTTTCTAGATGGATGTTGTCACCGCAAAGAACGCGTAAGAGAACAAGAAGTAAACGACTCTGTGATCGATCACTTTACTAGTGAATGTGACGATACTAGCAAGCTATCCTTGAAAATAGGACGGAATATTCACAGATGAACAAGTTAAAACCGGGGGAAATTTATGATGTGGGTAAACTGTTAGATGCCTTGATGATCCCTTCGCAGGTTGCCTTGATTTTGAACACATAAGAATCCATGTGCAATTATATGGGCCCTACAATATCAACTCAATGGGACAAATGCTTTCCGGCTAGTACCAGGTTACCGATGAAAAAAAAACTAACGTCCAGATCAATAACTTTCACGCAGAGGTCCCTAGAGAACAACTAAAGGGGCTGTTTTTCAGGAGAGAAGAGTACATGCCAATTTGGAAGACCTGGAATTTACAGTCTTCATGTACGTATCTCTGCTGAGAAGTAATCTATCTCGTTTAATGTAAGGGTAGTGAGGACCCAGTCATTAGGTTCTCTTTGGAAACCACACTCAGCTGTGGAGTGGCACCCTCCTGGGGATTGTATTGCGGTTGAGGGTAACTTATGAAGTGTCGCCATCCCGCAGAGTCTACTCTCTTCCGACGATATGCTGAAGTTTCTCCTTGGCATAAGATACAACAATACCACTGTTGGTACTGAAGGTTTACTAGCTAACTCACCGTAAGAATTCGGAAGTGCCCATGCACCTAAACGTTCAGTGAGATAGTCTATAAAGAAACTAATGACAGGCCATTTCTTGCAACGTCTCCAGCCAAGCCGAAAGAGCGGACACTGTGCCGGCAGGCGACTCTCTTTCCGGAGGCAACTGATCAAACCTGAGGATCGCCAAAAGGCGTCTGTATAATTTTCAAAGTTCTTCCCGTTCTTCAGCTGTGCTGCTTACCAGGGAGCTGGACAAAACGCCACCGGAAACTAGTAAAAACCACATGTGCCGTTGGTTGATAATACAGTCTTTTTTCTGGTTACCTGAAAGTAGTGATCGGGCGGTAAGACAACAAATAAGGCGTTGCTTGTTCAGATAGCGGAACCGGACAATGCTCTTGGGGGAAATCTATCATGTGGAAGACTTATAGAGAAGTATTACCAACGTGTCAAGGGCATTTCAAACAAGATCGGCTAGTAATAGCAAGGAGGTATGTCTACCTAGCGTGCATTAGCCAAAACGAGCACTGTTGTTTCTGCGGAGCCCAAATTTGAACTATCCGCCCCAGTGTCAATAGGTTTTCAGGGAATGTGGATGGGCTCAACCGTAATGCTTATGACTAGGTATTCAACGCCTGGTATAAGGATGTGCTACCAGGCACAGCACCCTCCCTATATTTTGCCAAAGCTTGCTACCTTCGAAAACGCCTACACAAAAAGCGAGAGAAGTGTGTGTTGGGGAAACGTCGTACTAGTGTGCAAGAAATCATTTCTCGTCTTTCTGTTTTGGATCGATCAAGTTTAAGATCGATAAAAGAAGACTTTGATGCACATCCAAAGAAAATTGCGCAACGAGAGGAAATTTACGCTGGAGTCTAGACCTTTAAAGTTGTGTTGTAGAGGCGACTAGCAAGATCATGAGCGGGTATCCTTGACTTATAAGTGAATACACCGAGGTGCATGGCCGGAAGATTTCAATGAGCCCTTACTAATGCCATGGAGTAACTGTGGTATTTTGATCATAGATGAGGTGCAAGAAATTGGACAGAATTTTCGTGAATAGTCGAGACATTCGTATAAAAGTCACTCCGACTTAAGTAGAGCGTCTGTGCCAGCTTACTGGCTTACTTTTAGCACATTTCCCTCAATTTTAGGTAGGCTTTTATGGCGTTTCCTGGCGGAATATTTGTCTGGTTATCCACACGGATGGCATCCTAATCGTCCGTGAGATCGGTTCTTCGGAGTGTGTGTTGCTCTCAGCTTGTCCCATTTAAAGACAACGATGAGAGCATAACAGGACTGGGTGCTCTTCATCCTTGAAATGTCAAACATACGACGAAGCGGGCATTCCTTGGTCGAAAATTTCATCTCCCGCTCTGTAGGATCATTTGGACCGTAGTACTAGGAGGACATTCAGGAAATTTTAACGGAGATTTCGTTCTGTAAGTGAAGCTAGTCTATGCTGAAAAGTGGAGACGCACTGTACTGGATCACGTGAGATTTGTGAGATCTGATGAATTGAACNTGAACCGCTCGGTTTCCTATAAACGGGAGGAATTCGGGTAGAAACCAGAGTGACAAAGTGGCACATAGCATTGAGCTTCGTGTCCCTGGTGTAAGCTTGGCCACCATAATTGATGACATTTTTTAGCATAAAATTTAATTTTGGGATTTCCTATTCCTTTTGTTGCCTTATGTGCAACGTTTTTTCGACTTTTATGCTCGCCGATTGTTGATCTGTGAGTAGATATCCGACTGGTGCGGACTTATTGATTTCCGTCGGTACCTCATGGAAAAGCGGAGCCCGTTACGTAATGCTAGTGACCGAGTGGTTCACCACAGACATCATGTACCAGCTTAAGATTTTACTCGTCACATTCAGCAACTAAGAAGTTTCTAGCCATTCACGTTTCACTAAATATCGGCGGTTTGACGGTTCCACCGATATGGAGAGGATTAATGCCATCAGCGTGGGTACTGTGTGACAAAAATATGCTGCTCGCGTTCCATTCCAGTTTTCTACGATAGGTTGCATTGTCTCCCGACATACATTGAGATTAGTTCTTGAGTGCATTGCGCCAAAACAGTACACGTCTCATGTTTGCAACGATCAAGCGCATCTTGATAACTAGTTACTCAGGTTTTCCTTGCAACGCAGCATTTCACGAAATTTCACGATAAAGTCAGGCAACATAAAAAAACCTTAAAAAATAAGAGCTCGGAGAAACCCGTTCACTCATTGTGTACCCAACTTTCGGCCAATCAGGGCGTAGCCAGCCTCGAGTCGAACCTATAAATTGATGACTTTCATCTAGATGTTGGTAAGGCATTGTTTCAGTCATCATTTCTGACACCATCTCAACCACCATCATCCTGATCATGAACCGCGGAACAGACTAACCTTCCAATGTCAAGCCGTCAGCCTGCATCTGCAGTCTCCTGCATACGATGACCGACAGGCTCACGACAAAACCACCGCTGGATTGCATCCTACTCAGCTTCCCACCCTAAATGTCCCATATCTGGTTCGAACGATTAGCCAGGGCTAACCAACAGCATAAAGTTGATGCGGTATACGAAAACGGACGAGTGAAAGGATAAGTACCTTGTTGGGTGATACATTGTTTCATTAACCAAATGAGGCATTCCAAGAACTGAGGTAATATGAACTAATTTATTCTTGCTACCGAACAACCCTCATCTTCACCGCCAACCTGTCTGCTCCTGTATGGCTGCGCACGAAACGGGCACTCGTACTCTCTGAGGATGTCTACCCCTCTGATGTAGCCGATTCGGCTATTGTGAGACATCGCAGTACGGAAGAAACAGTATACTACTATTTTAGGCATTTCCTATCGCACGCGAGCATGAAGAAGTACGCAACTTTAGTGCTTCTTGTCAGATAAAGCTCACGAGTGAAAGCTTTGAAAAAGATAAAAGTGTGACTATGCTGAAACCAGTAAATTGCAATGCTCCATTCAAAAAGGCCATAAACGTCAGCCCGAGGAATTCGCTGTTAAAAAAATTGATAACCATCGTAGAGAACAGAAAAAATGTGTCAAAAGCCGCTTAGTAACCTAATAGAAAAGGTTGTTATTCTTCCTAATCTGAGCATCCATCTTAATATATTGTAAGTCAATTGATGTAACAAGGATTCCTGCTGAACAGAATTTCTTGATTTCCTTCCNTTGATTTCCTCCAGCAGTACGCTTTGGGCTTGAAAGTATACTTTGCACGGACCGTTTCCAGGATGCCAGGTGATTCGGGTCTACCATAGAAAGGCAACATGTTGGCAGCGCAGTCGAACGATGTGCATCTTGCAATCTGTACGGATAGCTCTGTCAGCAGGGAGATTATGACTTTGAATTACCACAAAAAATCTGTCGGAGCCCTACTCAAAGGACAGGGTACTGACCCATACTCAGAGCATGACCGTTTGTTCGTTTAAGTAGGGATAAAGAGAGATAACAAGAAGAAAACACACAAATGCTTCCACTGCCACAGTACCAATAGACCCATTAGCATGGCGAAATGTTTGATCGCGTCGCATATCGTTGACACTGGTAACGCGGGCCATTTTAAGTATGCCCCTGGAGGCTGCTAATATCGATCCAGAGGGGTGGCTTGGCAACGGCTGAAGCAGTATGGGTAAGTAACGGATACTATGCTCCCAGAAACCATTCTTACTAGATTTGAACTTAGCTTGGGTATTGACTGACCCACTCACTGAGCAGAACCTTAGATCACACATTGAGTTATTTGTCTATATTGTTCCCAGTTTTATAAACCCAGAAGTGGCCTCTTTTGGCCACCACCATCATTATTCTAACCACTGGAGATGAAATGAGCTACGGCGAGACACCCAAAAAAACATTACCGCTTGTCATTTTATATTCCTCATGAAATTGTGGTTTTTCACTACTTTTCAAAGTGATTCGTAACAGGCCCTTCATTCCCGCAATGGGCCTATTTTCATTTCAGTATTTGAAAGACTGAGAGCTAGCAAAATATACTCATTTGCAAACAAATTTGGTTTTGTGAGAGATTCACCTGAAACCCAGCTAAACCTCCCGTTTATGATATTGTGGAAACATTTTCAGCAACCTTGTGAGTAGTGCATTACCAAGAGAGTTGATTTACATTCTGCGTGAATTAAACGCCTCGAGGAGGAGGTTTTGAGTAGACAGTACTAAGGATGTAATGAACAATTTTTGCAAACAGATCCCCGTAAAAGTGCCTTGCTCCTCTTTGTAAGCAGTATCAATCTTGGGATATCGCTTAGATTAGAGTAGAAAAATAGCTTATAAAAACTTTGGCTTCCAGATATTACGAGGCCGTACAATAATTTTGAAAACCAGCCACGACAGACGACTCACTACTTTGTTAATATCCTGTTAGACATACAATGCTACACGAAATGTTCAGGGTTTTACCTCATGGATTGGTTTTCTTTGCTTCCGGAAAGGATGCTCTTTTGTATGAATCACCTTTGGTCCTGGTATTGGGGACTTTATCACTTCGGTTCTTGATATCTTTCTGAACCATGTATCATACGGGAAAACGATTCGCAAGATGTACTTAAATGACTTTCCGACTAGCCTTCTCTCCCCTCAATGGCTGAGGCGTACAAATTTGATATTTTCGATAACAAATAAGCACTTATGTGCAGGAGGCAGGCGAAAAGCCACTGTTGTCACAGCACACGTTTTACGAATAATGTGAGCTAATTCGACCCACACCTGTCATGAGTTTACATCATTCAAACAAGTAGAACTTAATACAATTCATTTTAACTCGCGAGCGATTTGAGGTTATTAGTGCACAGGTTATGATAGCCATAATACAAATAAGGTGTATGTGCACTAATAGAAGTCTTTAGTATGGTTGTGACACGTATAAAAATAAATACAGTTCGAAATTGGAGCGAGTCGAAAAAAGGGAACTTATCGGATGTGGGAGTCCCTTGGTGAAAGTCCGGACGGCGGGAACTTGTTTTCTCCGCAGTTTGGCTGTTACACGTATTCCATGGTTGTCCGTGGACTGGGAGTGTTGGGCTGACTCCTTGCTCTCTGCGCGCGCGCGAGTCTGTGTGCTGACTGGGTTCGGTTTCCCTTTAGGTAGGTCCCGGTGCGTGTACGTGGGCGCGTCGGCACATGAGTAGTTGCTACGCTGAATAGGCGGTGCAGACAATCGATGTCCGATGAGTCAGCTTAATGTGACGTGTGTGTGAGTATGAGAACAAAAGACAAGCCTCGCGATCCCGTGAGCGACTGAGCTGAACAGTCAAGTATGTGGGTGACTGGGTCGCTGCAAGGTCACGGTCACTCACATGCTAGTTGATTTGTTGTCCTGTGCATTTACTGAGAAAACGTTGACCTCAAAAATCCTCATTGCGAGGAAATTGGTTTGGACACTGTTTTCTTGAAACTATCTGCTAGAAGAGTGTTTATAACAACGACGTACTGCACTCTGTTCACACTGTGAGATATTGATGAGCGCTGGAACTTGTTGTTCCTCTGGGGTGTTTCCTGTAGGCTTCCTTGGAACATAACGTACCGCCGTAGCCCTCTGCATATTCAGGTTTACTTCGTTCAACCGGTTATGCCTTGCTATCGATTACTTGGTTGAATGACAGTCTTTGGAGTCAGTCATTACTAGACAAACAAGGAGTGCCTGCCGACATCCGACGGTTTAGTGTCCACCGCCTTCTAGGTTTGATGCTACTAGAAGACGAGAAATTTCAGCACACCCCGAATTTTCAACGAATCATCAAACGGGTGTATGACGAGGGATAGGTCAGGAAAGACATTATCCTAGTAATCACCGCGGTCAGTCAACCGCGGCTTGGTAATTAACGTGGAACCGGTTACGGCATTACACCCGGATCCAGAACCCTAGTGTTCAGCTATGCACCGTTGACATTCTGTCATTGTACAAGGGAAAGTTTTTTTTGGCGAACAAAACAACCACCAGGAGCTTTTGCGCAACAGCTTTCAGAAACAGGCGCTAATTAGTCAGCAACGAACTAATTCACCCCTGCTAATGTTTCGTTCAACCTTCCCATAAAACACTGGTTGATCTCGGCGCCTTCAGGTGCCTGATTGAAGCATGTGCGTGAAAGAAGCATTAAGTTTGAAATACCACCGGGATTTCCAAGAATGAGATGTGGTAGGTGAAAACCCGGGTTTTACCAGAAAGATACACCTGTATTGTCGGTAGCTTTTTTCATAAACGCTTCTCTGAAGTGAGATCAACACTCATCAGTCAAAGATGGAGTTTCAGCAATAGCAAGTGTTTCGTTAATACCTGTGTGTCACCTGGAATTTAACGAGGCTTATAGGTCTACCCAGTTTGAGCATACATGAATGGTTGTTGTTGTGGGCTGTCGAGGAGTTTTCAGCAACTAATGAGTAAGGTGTCACGCCCACACAATGTGCAAGGTATTTTTTTTTACCTTTTATGTGAAAACAGGTTTTAGCCGATTTTGTTCTGCAAAACAGTGTCAGATTATGTGTGGGTGTGCTCGTTTCTACAAGTAGGGTGAGATATCCACGGAAATCCACGCTTGCGAGAAGGTTCAGTGGTTAGGGCGCGAGTTTACTAACCGGAAGGTCCGTGGTTCGAACCCGACCTCTCGACTATTCTTGTCTAGGTTTGGGTAACTTGGCAGTAACCCATCCCTCGTGCTTCTTTAAGTGGGATCGCACTTAGGCACCGAAAGGGTGCTTCAGCTGGATGATGACTTTTTGGATTGCTTCATTGCTGAGACGAACCATCAGACTTTGATATCTCTATATAAACGTCGATTACCTCGAAAACTACATTCTTCACAAGTCTGTTCTACGCATTTTTTTTCATGATCACGGCCTGCATGAGACCTCTGAAACCGCTGACGTGTAGTTCATTGTGAACACTTCTAACAATAGCCCGCCGAGAAAGGGTTATGATGACGAACTGCCATTCCATGAAACATATCTGGAGTTGAACCGCGGAGCCATTTTTGCTTTTTATTAGTTGTTTAATCTCGCTGTAACTTATTTAGATTTAACCAGCTCCTTGAAGAGCTTCAAACAAACAAACAGCTTTCCAAATGGAGATGCTTCTCCATCCCACGATAGCCTTGATTTGTTGTATGGTTTTGATTATGCCAGTTTACAGCTCAAAATTGTTTGCATCATCGAACATACTGGGCCAATGTACACTTTCCACATAGTTTTCCGGACTGAAACCAAGTGTGGGCCGTCTACACAAGACATATCTACAGGGAAACCTTCCTCCAACAGCTGGTCAGTTCACCTCCAGCTGGCCACGACCGTTATACAATGAAGTTTTTCGAGAGCATGTTGTCTAAGTGTCGACCTTTGTGAGTGACCCAGTTCCTGTTGATTTCAATGAAATGATATTTTGTTTAGTAGGTAGAAATCAGCAGGTCTAACAAGACGAGACATGCACTTTCCGTTGACATGACGTTCTGTGATGAGTAAACTCAATCTATGCTGAAAAGCCGAGAAGCACCGTTACAGCTATTTCATCCTTATTGAAAGTCACCGCTAAACTCAAAAGAGTTCCAAACCCGGCTAATAGTTCAACTGTTCAAAGACGGGCGGCTGATCAGCAATGCGATTGACTCGCAAGCGAACAGGATATGACGGCACATGCATTTTCACCGAGTTACAGTACAGTCACTGTCAAAAGCCGCATCATATGAAAAACAGATTCCTAAAGTTTCTTACCTTTCTGACAGGCTTGTCGGAGCATAGCAGCCTGATATGCGATTAGATCGGTCTGCAGCTTACCCATATGACCAACCCTTCATAGTAAACACCCTATGTATAACCGGTTAACTTCCTGTTATGGTCATTCAAGAACGGGTTATCCTATTCCCGACAGTCGGACTAGCTAGTTCCCGACTTTGATGTAAGAACAAAGAATCAGCAACATCGATTCCTATTCAAGCACACAAGTAAACCTCTGAACAATCACCCCACAATATCCACTACTCTACGTTAACCCTTTTTAATCGTACGTCATTTGTTACTCTAGAAGAGTAAGTTAGTTTCAGCATGACAGTATAGTTGAAAAAAATTTAGTACCTAACTTTTATACACATATATAAATTACACAACGCACGTGTGAGAACAGTGCTTTAGTCTAATGTTTACAAAACCATGACAGAATTAATCACATTTGAGGCACTGGTTTGGGGTACGATAAGACGAGTGACAAGAATCAAAACGAAGGAAAGATTCAAAGTGGCGGTGACGAAACCCATGGGATCAGATGGATTTCACTGCGGCATCGAATGATCATATGTTGAATTATGTCCCATAATGGTCTCCAAAAAACGCTAACAATGATTTATCCCATGTCTGGTTACAAAAAACGCCTTTCCTTCTCCGTCAACTTTTTGCACTAAAGTTAGTTTGAATTGAGCTTGTCTGTGGGCACCTTGTAAGGGCACGCTAACCCTAAACACCAATTAGCTTCTCCAAGACGCGACATTCAAAATTGCCTTTAAACGCGAATGCCGGAAAGGATGAGATCCAGAGCACAGTAAAAAACTTATCCAGTGTTGAATAGTACTCTTGCATAATAAATTTTTGACAATCTGTTTCGGCCAATATCCCTCGTCTCCCGAGTCATCATGTTGTGCAAAGGCTAGCACACTAGAAGCAAGTCTCACATCTGCAAAAACTCATGCGCTTCCTCCGCCACGCTTTCCCTAAGGGCGGCTTTGTCAATATGCAGTTTTCATACCCTAGCCAAGATATTCTGCAGGCACGTTGCAGTTTCTTGACCAATCACAAGTCTGCCGGAAACTCTTCGAAAGCACATTGTCGGTTTCGTCCTTCTTGAAGATCACTAGTGTTCAGCAACCTTACTTGTATGCCAAACTGTGCACAAGTGGCGAAGTACACTCACTCTGCATTTGAAGTGGTCGATCAGCGAGTAGTATGTGACATCAAGAAAATGCCCGCCTATATATCGAATATCCCGCCAACTGAAACTTGATTTCACCCTTGTGTAGTACATTTATTGGCAGAATATTACTAACAGGAGAATAATCATTCCAGTTCCACGCTAAAAACAAAGTATTTTGTTCAACTGAACAGCCTTTGTTAACATTCTTTCAGACCATTACTCGAAAGCCTTTTTCCTACTTCCAAAAGAAAGATTCAGTATGTAAAATTTCTCAAAAACTCAAAATAGCAATGGATTCTGAATACGCACTCCAGTATCTCACAAACCAACTGTTTGATAGAAGATGACAGGTATTTTCAACGCGTTTACCTTCGTCGGGCTCTTCAGCTAGTTTACATCTTGTTTTTCAGACCCGAGCTTGATGGTTTCTACCCTCGTACAATGTATGATCGAGCCGGATAAAACCAACAATGTGGACTGAACGCAGCTCGGGAGCTTAAGCGTAGAAACCCCCTATTCTGCATGTTAATTTTTGGATGCGTGTGTATTGTGACCCACGAAGGCATAGTTCTCTAGTCAGTAGGCACGCACCTTCGTGCTTTCGGATAACATATCCATCAGTTTCACTGGGACCTCGATAAATTGGAGAATGAAGTTCGATAAGCTGGTAGCTATTGCGTTGATGTTCTGATTGCATTGTATACTGTAGTAAAGGATAAATGGCATCATTTTTCTGGAGAAGGATCACACCGTCCTCGAGGAGACAACCTGTTTGCAGTGGGATGCGCTCTTTCGACCGTGCACAAGGAAATAATTATGACTGTTTTATTAAGCACCCAAATCGACCCAGTGTCCACACTAACAACAAATGCTTCCTTTTTACCCAGGAATATCGTCACCATGTTAAAAGTTGGGCACTACCAGGCAATATTTAGGTAGAGATTTCTCTGCCATCATGAAATCCATAGTCTAAAGTCATGCTAAACTCGAGATGTTTGACTTCTGGGACTGATCAATTTTCAAGAAGGAGGACTCTCTTTCGCCTGTTGAACATACTTTATGAGTAAACTCTTATCTAGAAAAGTGCATTATTTGTTGATCTTATCATATGGTATCCTCAGGGGAGACAACGATGTATGTAGTAAACTATCAACTCAGAAACAAACCTGCTTTCCAACTTTCTCTGAATTAGCTCATTCATCATTTTATATTACTAAAACGATGCCTATTTATTCAGCAGTCTAATTGACATGTCACTTCATCTTCCTCTTGTCCAATTTCTTTCCTAGCTTTCGCCGACTCACCAACTCATTTTTATTGTTTCAAAACAATAAAACCGTGAAATGATCTGTTCTTAGACTTGCCTTGAAACCGATCCCACCTATTGACATCTACTGGCGATGTAGAAGGGCCGTGGCCCTTCGAGAATCGCGAGAATCTGAAAAGCACTCCAAATCCATTGACTCATTTCAGCAATGGAGGTTGGCAATTTATCTGGATATCTGGACACCGAACCTCCAACTTGAAAGATTGGCACCGCAGTTGCTATTGGTTCTATTCCGTATCTGCCAGGTGTCTTACTAGGAGGTGACCTCGGATGGGCATGTTCAGCTAGCTTCCACGGAATTCTTGAACAATACGATAGACAGACTGCCATGCGTTCAGCTCCATGCTTCAAAGGCACAGACTACCCAACATGATGACGCCGAAAAAGACCTTTGGCAAAGCCTAATAGTGTGCACGTCTAACTGCCTGTACCATAGTGCAACACGCTTTCATGTAGATGTAAACGTCGGTCAAGCCCAATACAATTTTTCCGCATAGTGTAAGCTTTTAGACTCTCACGGAAGGTTTGTCACCATCTCATACCATGGGCACTTTTGCTGTCCGACCCAGAGAGCACACCACGGCAAATTCGTCGTCTACCTCGATCACCTGATCATACCCCAGTGACAACGGGCGTCCACTTTTCCGTCAAATATCGTTTCGTTGTTTCCCAGTGACAATGGGCGTCCAAGCCACTGCACTTTTCCGTCAAATATCGTTTCGTTGTGGGGAAGCTGACTGCAAAGCAGTGTGGCCGCCTGAGTTAGCGGACCAAATAATTATATTGGTCATGGGCCATCGAAGAGTTTTCAGCAAACTTGTGAGTAGTTTCCTTTATGAAAATATACTGCGATTCTGGGGGAGAATGAATCTGAACCAACAAACATATCTTACTGAGCAGTCGTTGTCCTCATGCACTGCATGGTCTACCTGGTTCTATCGCACAGGTGGACAGCGGTGGACTGACGGTAGCCTGAACGTATCGTACATGAATGCATTAGGCTGAAAGATTAATATCAGAGAAACACCAAGAACTCTTGAGTTCGACACTCAGATAAACCCGACGACGTGCGGTGTCATTCGATCTGACCGAAATACCACAGTAGTCTACTACAGTAGTCTTTTGGTTGGTCAAGTCAGACTGCGGTTAGACAGACTTTAAACAGGTCGCTGAAATGGCACTATCCTTGAGTATACAAAAGAAGTGTTTTTTACATTCATTTGCAAATTATAAACAAGAGATTCAATTGAGTCCCTCGTGAAAACTCAGTTGATTTGCCAATGAGTGTATTTCTCGAAAACAGTCCAATTTGGGTTCATGTAGAACACAAAGTCGACGAAAACGGACTGCCTGATGAGCCTCAAGAAGGACGAAAGCGGTCGTGGGCTGCCAAAGAGTTTTCAGCAACCTTGGTGAGTAGTTCTTTTATGAAAATTATATTCGTTGTTCGCCGAGCAACAGATAGCTATTTGAAAGTTTGTCAACTCCAACTTACCCCATCAAGCGAAGTCAAATTTTGTGAGTACTTGTTCCTTTTTTCATGAGCTTCTCATCTGCGTCACCTAACGCACAGTAAGAGTCCGAACACTTGTTTGGAGTGTCCAGTCACTGAGATTTCGTGCAGCAAAACACATCTAGACTGCAATCATTTTTACAATGCAATTTTTACCCGCAAAATGTGCACACCAGTAAAGTGAAGTTGAGCAGCACGATCCATATCACGTATCGGGAGAGTCACTTGAAGCCGGAGTGGATTTGTGCCGCGGATCTCTGTTGTATCGTTGGTGGCCGTCTATGGGTTACTTACGCACTGAGCCTGCCAGACTACGCGATAGGGAGAAGACAGAGGAGGGACAGGGAGGGACAGGGAGGGACAGAGACTGGGGATACGGCTGTATTGCCAGGACAAAATATACAGAGCGTCTGCGTAGATATATAGGATGGCCAAATATGGTTGCTCGCTTGTTCGTTCTGTACAGCCAATGGTGGTGTTCCGGTCGTGAACACTTTCAGGCCCACTACGTTGGTCGTATGTTGCTAAGCCGTGTTTGGTGAGAGCCGCCAACTCACCTACTTTCTGGACGTGTCGTACCACTCTCTGCACACGTGCTTTTTTCCTGTCTGGGCGCGTCCTGACAATCTCACAGCATCAGTTTGAGCTGTCCAGCTTAACATAGTGATTAAAGCGCATTAGTGAAACAGCTGAATAAAGCAAGCAGCCGGATAATTGTTCACATTCATTTGAATTATTCTCCATTTCAGTAGTGATAAATAGCCCACGAGAATGTTTCACTTCCCTCGATGGATAGGTCAGCCCACAAACGCTCAATTTGCTGCCACGAACTTCCCAACTAGATAGGTACAACAGTGTAGTGGATGAATTTGATGTACCAAAAAGTGTGTAGCCACATACTACTTCTGGCGAACTCTCGTGTCACAAAACGGACACATGGTTGTCTTTTTTTGTGACAGGACGACCAAACAAGCTGGCACCTCAGATGTCAGTGCAGTAAAAAAATTCACACCAAGAAACATTTCCACAACACCTCCATGAGGGTTGTCAATGGGAAAAAACGGCTAAGTCAACCTGGATAATAAATACCAAGATGTCAGGTGAGTCGAGCGACTTGACAAAGGTACGTGACCATTTCAACGCATTGAATGGCAAAACGTGAACTGTATCCAAGCTATGCTTACCAAAATTCCGTTGTGGAGAAGTCAGGAAATTTTGTCGCTGTTCATGGCATTAAAAAACATGGAATTAAAGTATAGTCAATAGTTTTATGTAGCGACTGAAACATGAGGCGGCCTGGTGCAGCAAATTCAGTTGCCTGGACAC
>NW_008751949.1:463099-466103 GCF_000715545.1 Opisthorchis viverrini
TGAGTGTATTTCGCTGATTTCGTGCAATTTGGTTTCAAGTAGAACATGAGCTTGACGGAAACTCGGGGACTGCGCCTACCTGGTAAGCCCCAAGAAGGGCGAAACCGGTCGTGCGCTGTCGAGGAGTTTTCAGCAATCTTATGAGTAGTGAATTACAAAAATATTTATGTAGTTTTGTATATTTTGTGGCCCGAACTTGTTTGTTTATAACTTCCGGAACGCACATTACCATGGAGTAGATATGGTTAAGAGGGCGGACAGAAATCTCGTTTTAGTACTTTGGGATTATATAGGATCGGGCCCGTTGAATGTCCCAGAGCGCGCGGTAGGGAGGGGCGTGCAAGATTAGTCATAATTGGTACCGAGTGCTTTATTGCTTCTCGCAGTAAAGGGTTGGTCTTGGGTTCCACCTGACATTCTGTTCTGTTCTCACCTGTGCATCCTTGGGACCACACTGCGGTTCAATAAGTCGAAGAATCGGTGGTTTTCCCCTCCAACCAGTTTCAGCGGTATCATATGTGAAAGTTAGTCTGGTATACCCTAGCACCTGCGAATAGACGCTATGCGGCTGAATGAGTCAGTCACCAAAACAACCGTCCTTAGAAACTCTATAACTTTATCGTACCGCACCAGATCAGGTCTATGAGAGTGGAACATGGCTTCATGGCAGTTTTCACGAACGTAGTGGTCAATATCCAAGCTCACTGCTGTTCAAAGAAGGAAAGTGCACTTAAGTGGTTCCTCGGATCTGGATCCTCGGTTCTGCTGATCACTGTACAATATAGTTGGAACTTCATGTGATTTCGTACCCAGTACACAAGTTATCCATCGAAGACAGCAGCTTAGATGACCAAGAGTCATTAAGGGCGTGACTAAGCCATGTCTGACAATGTCTTTAACCACTGATGTGTTCCCTCTCAAGGTCCCCGTACAGGGAGGCGGCAATGGGTTTACTGGTAATGGCTTCCATACTTCACTGCTAAGTCAGTGTCAGACTTCCCCTGGCTCGTTTCCACCCTTCGCGTGGTTGTGCGAAGAGTGCTCTTTGAGGAATTCGGTCGACCGACATGCATAGCACGTGGCCAAGCCAGCGCAACCTGTGTAGTATGATCAGTTCATCAATCGTGGACGAGTTATTTCTACAGAAAACCATTTGATGTACTTCAGCGTTACTGAGTTGGTGTTCCCACTAGACTCGGGTAATGCATCAAAGACATTGATACTCAGACACTGAAAATCTTTCGACGTCCTCAGTGCGCAGCGGCCACGTTTCTGATCTCATCATCGTAAACTCAACCAGTGACGGTTATGTCTACGTCACAGGTGATGCAGGTTCATGAAAGCTTCTCTGACCTTTCCAATCCGGATGAAATTATCATATTTGGCGGGACCATCGGACCATCGGGGTTGGCACAGCTGGCCGGTTGAAACATACCAGTATAAAAGCCATATGTGCTTGAAGTCACCAGGGGACCGGCCACATTGACGAAATCAACGAAGTTAGGTTCCAGCTGACCAAGCATTACAGTTAATTCAGGATCCCCTGTACCAAGAAACTTTAGTTTATTTTACGAGAATCTCTTATTCACATTGTTCGCATAACTAATTTGGAAATGGTTTGAACATCCCTTCTGATTACCACCACTGAACGGACTTCTTGGCCTCGAATAGTGCGGTTTACGGACATTTGAACCGGTGATAGTTCAGCCTCAAATTTGGCCACCTTCTTAGGCTACGGACTGGGATGCATCGGTTGATTAAAAGAATACTAAAGCGAGAATGAGCCATTCTGTTTGGTCTAACTTCTGCTAAGCTCCTGACAATTACTGTCCACTACCGAAGCAGTTTAATTCAGGATAAAATGCGGTTTGAGCCTAATCGGTCATCCTGAAGCACATTCTGTAGAAGGTTGTAAACTAAAGGTCCAGTTGGATTTTATCTGTGGTTTCCGTCAGCATCAAGTCAGTTGGCAGTTGAGCAATTATCACCACGTATATTTAGGCGAGAATCCGGCGACTATGCTTATTGGATGAGCCGGTCGGAAGTCCAGCGTTGTCATCAAGTGCCATGTGGACGAACAGAAAGAGCTCAAGTCATTCGTAAGAGAGAGGTTATCGTCTACGTTATGGCTAACAGGATGCGGAAGATGAACAACAGAGACGGGATAGCCAGTGTGTGCTTCACACAAGTCTTTGGGGCCATTCACGCATTTGGACGTAAATCTATGAGTCATGATTGCGCCTAAGTGACAATCACAACTGCGATTCTATCTTCTGATCTCATTCCGTCCCCGAACAGAGGGCGGTCGACGACCTACTAGGTTAGCAAAGGTGCTGTAACGGTTGATTTTAAAGGAACCTTCAAGTCATTGAGAGGAAGTTGCTTTCTGGGATGGTTCCCGATTCCCAGCCTTGTGATCTAGCGCCTACAGAATTGTAGGTTCTGTCTAGTGTTGTACCTCTCTAAGTTTCAACATCACAATGTGGTCTCTGGGTCTGGATTTAACTTTGCTTTACCAACTATTACTAAGTAACAAAGACTACGTACAAAGTTCAGAGCAAATGACTTTTAGGGAGCTATGCAACTCCGATTGAAGTGGGACCACCTGAGTGGCAGTGCTCAGTGCTCAAGTATTTTTTGGTTAGTCCTCTGTAAGGCATGACAGGTTATCCACAGGTTCCTTTTCATACACTGCCAACCATTCTGACTGAGTTATTTACAGTTTTGGAGTAGCTAGTGCTCACGAGCATTTAGCATGTTGATGATGTTTTGATCACCTTTTAAACGAGTGAGAACAAAACCACTCTTATTGTTCGATACAGACGCTCACTTGAACACCAGATTGGTTTCCACGACAGGCCCGCTTAAATCACAGCTGGATCTTTCATTTGAGATATTATTTTTTAACTAAATGTGTAACGGTGATACTACTGATGTGATGTCACGCGAGTAGTATGCGTTGTTCGTAGAATTTCGCTTTGCGTCTTTTGAAAAGGGGAGATCT
>NW_008751949.1:466195-476154 GCF_000715545.1 Opisthorchis viverrini
CGTTCAAAGAGAAGATGGATATTCAGTTTTCGTAAACATGATGCATATGAGAGTTTCGCTTCCCTGTCCAATGGTTTGTAACCGGTCAGTTGGCATTTCCTAATAAATGACTCCGCAACGAAGGCCTTCTCCTTTTCAGATGTACTGCACCAGGAGGACTCATTTTTCAGTTGATACGACCTTCGAGAGAACGCAGTACATATGGACGTAGTACACCATTCGATAGTTTGCCGGAAACACTAAGACAACTCACGACCGGTTTTGCCTTTCACTTTAGGCCCATCAAGTGGGCTCAGACCCCAAGTTTCTGTCCATTATCTGTTCTACTTGAACCCAAATTGCATGCGAAATTCACATCTGTGTACCAAGAAAAAGCAAGCTTGTAGGCAAAGTAGTTTACTTATCGAACTTCATACAATTTGGGTTCAAGTAGAACCTAAGGCTGACGGAAACTCGAGGGCTGAGCTTATCTGATGAGGCCTAAACATAAAGAAGCCGATCGTGTAGAAGAGTTTTCGGCAACTTTACGAGTAGCGGGTTATGTCTGCACTATTATTTCGGAATTTTGGGTGACGCTACGATTTATTCACGAAAGTTTACGTGCTCAGTATGGATTAGATTCTTCTCGTTTTTGAAGAATCCTATCCTAAATTGTGGAACAACGACTCCATAAGATATCTTGCTTAAACTGGCATGTTTAAGAACAGTTTATTCTCAGTTTAGGCGGTCAAATGGTGTTGAGTTCACCAAAGACAAGCAGAATTATCAAAGACATTTGAGTTTGTTTGAACTTTTGCTTGAACGATTAGCTGTAGCATGTTTCAGTCGGGCCTTCCCCCAGCACGTTCCACAAGCAATATAAGATACTTCTCCGACAAGATCCTATCCTACAAACAGTTCTACTTCCAAAGAATGGTCTTTGTGATCAGTGTTTTATTTGGAGTTACGTAAAGTGGAATGTTTACGAGTCAGACCCTCGCAAGCAAGGCACCGAAAAATCAATATCACCTAGGTACGTTGTCACTTCAGTAACACAAGTTACAAGTTTTATGGAAGTGAAGAAGTTCCCAGTAGTCCGGACCAAAGGTCACATTTGCTGTACCTCTTACCTTACCCAATCGGTAGAGCTTGATAAAAGATGTCTTTTGCTTCTCTCAATTCTCGTATAATCAAAATATGCAGAACACTCGTGCAATAATTACTTGCGCTTTCTTACAACACCCTAACCTTCGGTTTCGTCTATCCAAGTGAACACGCAGAGTTTTCTTTTTTTCCAATCAAAATGGATTCTGGTGATGGCAGTTCCATGCGGAGTGATTGGCACGAACCGTCCAAAAGCATTGTTTGACTGTCAGAGGTGATAGGACAGAGTTACGGTACCTTTATGAACGAGCTTATCGATCGGCGCTCAAGGTTACTACGCTTTATGTGTTCACTCACTATGGAGCTGAAGTAGCCAACTATTTACTTTATCCCATGTACGACTTGCCTGCAACCCACGGCAGAGACCGCTTTTGAGGTGTGGGCTAGATTACCTGAACGCTACAGTGATTCATATAGCCCCAACATTTCCACAAAAAACCACAGCCCACATCATGGAACTTTCCTCCTTTTCGTCATCAGTGAAAAATTTAGCTACATCATATTTTCCGGTGAACATAAATAGGGAGGGAACTCGTGAGATTTGCCCATACAGTTTGGATTGTGGGCTAGTCGCAACAATTACTACGGTAATCAGTCTAATCATACTGTTTTACTAAACTTTCAAATGTCTGATCGGGTCCACTGACGCTCAGCAACACTTATGTGATGCCTTCAGTTTATCTCAGAGGTTATCACAGTCACTTTGACTGTTGTTTTAGCTTTGAGAAGTAGATTAACCCGTGAGAATGTGGGAACACAAACTGAAGCAATTTGAGTTGCAAACCAATGTTGCTATCTCTGAAGGTAATTCCTCAAAGTCAAGCAAGGTATTTGGTCGTCGCTTTACGTAATAATCTCCTTTTTCCCAGTTTTCCAATTGTTTATCTTTGTCTTAGGTCTTTTATTCTCAAGTAGCCCTTTCAGACAAAGTTAATTCCAGTGGTTAGACACTAACTCCAATTTGCGGAAAGGAAAAATTTCTACTGGCCAAAAGATGGCACAAGCGTTCGTTATTAGCCGTCAGGATGGCCAATAAACCAACTTGGATTCGCCCTAACGCTGAACATCATTCAGAGCAACATAGTGGAAAACTGTATAGTTTTCAGCGACCGAGTGCAGTTTCCCGTTCTATTCAAATATACGCACAATAAGTGAATTATAAAAAAAGACTCTTCATTAGTTGGATACTTAAAACAAATCAGTCACCTACAGAGTGCCGACATTACAGTGAATTAAACGCAGACAGAAGTAAGCTGAAGCCAAATTAATCAAAACACTATTGATTTATTTTTTCGAAAAATGCACTCATTTGCATTCCATTTTGTTTTTTTCTACTGGAGACCCACCTGAATCCCAACTGAACTGAATATCCCATTTGTGACATCCTTTAAAAGTTGAATGTGATGCACAGAGACCATCTCACTTTTCACTTCGTACAATCATCCAAATATAGCACAGTATATTTTCATGAAAATTCACTCGAAGAGTTCCCGATTACAGAATCAGCTGTTTTCTCCATAACTCACTCTTATTTGTAGCCTTGACGATGAACTGGATGTTTTAGTTCCGGAACAGTGTGGCTGATTGGCCACTAGCCTTTGCCAAACTGATGAAAACTTCAATTTAGGCTGGAAGAACACATTCCGATTTGGAAGGAGCAGAGTACAATTTATTCGACTTCAACACACCCGAAATATAAATTCAGATAGGAAGACATGTGCACGATCAACATTCCGTTATTTATTTGAAAGTGGGTATTTTACCGCTCCACATGATATACGGGACCACGAATGGTAAGCTGTCGCAGTGTGCTGTTTACGTCATTATGAAAATATCAACAGGCGAACTGCCCAGACAAAATGTATCGGTCGCAATGTCGGCATTCTGTAGATGACTGATTTGTTTTCAATATCCCATTGGTGGAGAGTCTTATTTTTTTATAGTAATTTACTTACATTTGAATAGATACGGAGGACTGCACTCGGTGTGTCGTGCAACTACCTATTTTCCATTTCTCTTTTTGTGTTTGTAACGTGGATGTTGTGTTTCAGATTTGTGAAACGCTCACGAAGTCATCGATTCTATGCGAGCTCATGTTGCCGCACTACTCAATCCGCTTCACTAAGGCTATGTTATCGTGTTCGGGAGGCGCCAGATTCGCACTGCTTTGGCTTTCAACGTGCAGTATACCTATCAGGAAAGTCAGACTCCTGAAAGAAACCACTGAATGCCCGAAATCTACTGAGACCCTCAGCTCCTCTAGATGCTGACCAGACAGATAACGCCCCCTCAATATGCAGCGCTTCACAGACTTGTATGAAACCCACACGGCGCGAGTCAGTGTTGGTCAAGGTCAGACGACGGCCCGCAATAGGCAGCGCGTTGCAGCCTCGTACCAAAGTTCGACCACGTGTCCCTCAATAACTAGGTTGAAACCGCTATATTTTCGCATTTCCACATACGTTCTCGCACTCGCTTGTTGGAGATATAGCTGTTGTATTCCCTTCCGTGAGTCATTTTTCCGGCATTAGGCACCGGAGCGGGTCAGCAGCAGATGTCACAGATTGGCGAATCAGCAGATACAGCAATACCTATTCCTAGTTAGTTGGTCTATATCGACATACGATTAAGTCAGCTCTTTAGGGAACAGCAACCATCTGTCGGCTCACCGAACTGGGAAGCGCAGGAGATCAAAAGCAAATAGTAGATGCGGTCAAATGGTAGCTGTGAATTTCGTTTATAATTTGACTGTGATGACGTCACCCCATAGGGGTGTAGGCGAGCCTGGTGTCGGCAGTTTCACGTTGAACTTTCATCCACCGGCGTGGAAACTGTCGACCCCCAACGATCAGTTCTTCTGACACCCCCGCGTACACAGACCACATCCGAACAAAATAGGCCCCGAACAGGCAGTAGTTTCTCTCTGTCATTCCCCTCAAAGTCGGCCCAAGGGCGTTCCAGCACCTCCCTTAAGGAAACCCAGTGATGTCTTGCTCTATTTGTGCCGGAACCGTTATCAGGGGAAGACTATGAACCTATTCGAATGGCACAGACGCGTCTGAACACTCATCAGCGGCATTATCTTCACCCTTACTTCTAGGACAATGAAACTGACAGCTCGAAAAACGTAATTACTGCTGACCGGATTGATCTGAACAAGGTCAGCAGGATGATGAGTTTGATCATTTGTAGTGAGGAGTAAAGCGGCGATTTAAGATGAACTCATGTGGCGGGATGGTTGAGCTGTAGGATCTCAGGTATCTCACAAAAAGCACACGTTAGCAGACCGAACTGTGACATGAAGAACCGGTTTCGCTAAAATGTAAATTTTATATGAAGCTGGTGCGATTCAAGAATTTGACGCTCTTTTACGACTTTTCGTCCATTAATCGCAACAGCAGTCATCAGCTTTTGATGATGATATTGTCCTGTAAATAAAGCCAATTTATACTGAAAAGCCTATTTGGGAAGCATCGGCAGTGTGAAACTCACGGAAGCTGAGGGAGTCTCGAACCCACATCAGTCAGTCAGTTAGCTTTTCAGCTCACAAACCGTGCACCGAGTTGCAGTAGCTGCAAATTCGTTTACCGTGGATAAACAGAATAAAGGAATGAGAGTCACGCGTTGGAGGAGGTGGCCCAATCGGTTAAGTAGCGTGGAATATTTCTGTTCGTCTCGTGTGGCAGGCATCCAGAGCTATCCAAAAAGGAGATTGCTTTCACGCAAGACCATCAGTGGCTGCGTAGCACAGCCAAATTCCTTAGTGTCATTTAGAATTAGATGAAATATTCATGATATACATCCGTTCCTGAGGTCCACAACCACTTTGCTGAACTGACCATGAACTGGTGGCTACGTGCGATGGCCTGCGATATGCTAAATTGTTGTTAACTTTTAAAGTAATATTTTCGAACTCAATGACTACAAGGAAGTGCTTTTGATAAATTGTCATCAGGCTACTCATTCTGTAAGTAGTATATATGACAAAACTTGGTTTGAAGACAGAAGCAATAGACACTGAAATGGGTCTGTGATCGTTGTGATTGTCCAACGCAAAATCGATGCTTTCCATTCTGTTTTAGATGACAGACTGATGATTGCTGCAACCTTCTGGAAATCGCCTCTGCTGTTTCAATGGCATTCGACAGCTTGAACGATACTCAGTAAATCACGCTGAACAATTGATTTGTTGTTCGAATCGATCAGGCGCTTCGACCGTGCACTGAGAACACACTTAGATTCTCCGGCTTCAGTACAAGGCAGTTTTTGCTCAGCTATCCACTGGGGCATATCCACTAGGGCTGTGAAAATGATGGGTACCGGCATCAAGAACGGAAGTATAAAACCAGAGGACATAAAGCAAAATGATAGTTCAGTTTCTCAGACAATCTTCATCCTGTGGGGGTAAAAACCACCCTCAATCAATAACCATTTTCCACTTTCCCAATGGATGTTTCTAATAAACATGGATAAGTGAAAATTAGCGTACTAGATGTCACATTTGACGAGGAGGAATATTGTTGCTTTCTGTAACGAGAATTATCCATCCTGTTGAACGAAGTATTCCCGGTGGGAGGCATAATGTTTTTCTTTGGAGAATGGAACCAGCTACAGGATGCCTAAAATACAAGCCCAATTATTGGCGCAACGTGTCACGATTTGGAACCACGTTATTCCAATCTTTCGCTCACCTGGCCCCTTGTTTTGGCGTTTTTTTATTGGATGGTCTTTTATCGCAGTCATGTGTGCGCCTGGTACAATCCACAAATACCGATAGACAAGTTAAAAATACATTACAGAAAAGGAAAACCCTTAAAAACGTCTAAAAATTAATTTTTCCACGTCAGTAATAATTTGAGTTAGAAGATGGGCTGAATCAAACAACGTCATTCGTTGTAAATTCCAGACCCCCTGGAGTGGGTGTGCTTGTTGGACATTGCTTCTTGCCATTGCGTAATCGCAATCACACCGTGTTTTTGAAGAGAGTGAAGTGATTTCTACTGCGTGCTTGCAGCGAGCAAGGATAATGACCACAGGCATTCAAGCCTGTTGCTTATTCAAACTAACTATGAGGTACGATATTCTAGTAAAGTATAGTGTAGTGAGTAGTCCACACTTCCACACCACTTGCAAAGAAAATGGCCACCACAAGAAGGGAAGGTTTGATCCAATTTGTCCTTAAAGAGAAGGCAAAACCTGTAGCCACTACAAAGTTAGTTTGAATAGGGCCCATAGAGAAACCATATTTCGGGAAAGCAATGATAATATTCAGGCTTCACTCTAACTTGATGCCACTTAAAGACAATTTTCTTGGCGCCGGAGAATTTTTTTGCGCAAACCGACCGTCCCGCGATTAGGCTTTCGTTAACTTGGTACGTTTCTTGCTCAACATCTGCATACTCGGGGTCGTTCCACCAACTACCAGCTTTGGTAGAAGATCTACTCGTCATTAGCAATTGTGGAAGAAACGTCTGCAGTTTGTCCCAGATGATCACAGGAGACAGCTCAATACAACTCAGCCGGATGGATCAATCGTTTTGAAGACCAAACAGCCAGTATACATCCTTTCGGTCGAACAATATCGAGTGTTGCTGACTGGCTCATTGACTTGAATATCCTCGTTAAAAGCGTCAACGTCCGTTCCTGCCCCTACACGGCGTTACATTCTTGCAACTGCCGACAGCGCGCGTTTTGCTGTATTTCACTCACATATAGCATCTCAACATTCACTTTTGTTTTTATTCAACAGTGGAGAAGCTGAAGTACGGTGCCGATAAATTTCTAAGTGTTGCTATCTTAGCTCTAGGTGCCATCTTTGTGCTTATTATTGGTTTGACGAACCGACGGGTATCTCATATGGAGGTATCTGTTCTTCTCACTCCTCCAATGCCATTGTTGAACTGGGTCCTTCTAAGGTTACAGTAAGTGTTTGCTCAACAATTTTAGCCCTCAACATACTGAAGACAATTTCTTCAGCAGTACATGGCAGTGAGTGTTCGTTCTTGCCAATAACTCTCAAATGTAGCCATGAATGACGAACACTTTGTACTTTATTTACGACTCTTGACTCTGCGAGCAATTACTGAGTCTTCAAGAACATACAACATTGTCCCCTGTTCAGTTGCTGGTCTTTATAAATGTATTTTTATACCAAAGATTCTATTATAACTTGGAAGTTATTCTACCTGTCTGAAAAGCGATTAGTGATGTTTCTCAGACTGGAATGTTTCCCTCTTCCTGAAGTTCTCCTCTACGTACATCCACATCAGCCTCTCGAACTTTTACGTTTGTGATCATGAGCTTCAGAGAATAGAGGATGAATATCATAGAGCCTCTACAAAAATTACTTTTGGAACTTGGTCTAAGTTGTCATTACTTGGAAGTGAATATTGCCGCATAATACTGATATGCATAATAAAGTTTGGGAATAACGTCTTGAGCCTCCAGTGTATTACTCGAGAACAGTCCAATTTGGTTTCAAGTAGGACATAAGGTTGACGGAAACTTGAGGACTGCACCTACCAGAAGAGCCCCAAGAAGGATGAAACCAGTCATGGGCTGTCGAAGAGCTTTCAACAACCTTGTGAGTAGTTTCCTTTATGAAAATATACTGCGATATCTCGAGTATCATGCCAACTGAATCATGAGGTAGCCTGTGGGTGGCACATTTGGTTGTAGAATATCATAAACGAGAGATTCAGTTGAGTCTCTCGTGAAAACCAAATTGATTTGCAAATGAGTGTATTTCTTCAGGAATATGCTTTTTTCTAAAAGAAAAACAGAATTTTCGATATTTTACAAAAATGCTGTCCTAAAGGAAGGTTTTCCGCATCTTGCAGTGAATTTCAGATATGCTTTCTTCCAAAATAAAAACATAATTTTCGCCATTTTACAAAAATACTGTCCTAAAGGGAGGTTTTCCGCATCTTGCAGTGAATTTCAGCATGTCATTTTGTTGCCCCAACCCCTCACAGTTGTATCGAAAACGGACAAAAGGAAGCTGACAGTATTGTTGTGTTTGAAATGCTCGGAGTGAAGCATCTACGAGGAAGCTGAGAAGGGAAACACCTAAACTACATAAAGACATCACTGAAACTACGCGAAACTCTCTTCCAACTGTCAATATTAAACCAAAATATGAAACAATGAGTACCAGGAATGAACATGACAGACATCACTGGTGTACAAGGTTTTTACTGCTATGGAATATCATTCATCTCTGCCAGAGTGGAAGTAAGCATTAAGTGTCGAACTAAGCATTTGCTTGAATTGCCCCTAAATAGAAATTATGATAGTTTAGCAAATGAAAACGAATGAATTGGTACTCGAAAAATGCTTATCTAGGGGACAGAATGGTGATGTGTCAGGTTGGGGGGAATGTGTTCTGTTACATTGTCAATATCCTGGAACGCATGGAACGTACCACTTATGTTAGTTTGCTGTCACCGATATCCCGTGACCGGTTTCGCCATTCTTGGGGCTCATCATGTGGGCACAGTCTCCAAGTTTCCGTGAACATTATGTTCTACCTAAACCCAAACTGGACGGGATTCGCTACATACTTTCATTTCCATAAGAATTTGGTTTTGAGGGTAACCTCAATTGATTTCAACCAAATCTCTTGTCTTCGTCAATATCGACAAATGGAACATCTTATCCAATGACGCAGCAGGGTCACTTATATAAGGAAGAGATTCAACTGGGTGAAACCAAGTCTCTCGTCAGAACCCATTTTCTACTCAAGATAGAGTACATGAATGAGACATATTTTCTTTGTGGTTGTAAAAGAAGGAATGCCGGGCAAGAATGAAAACAGTGACACTAAAAGGTGGAAACAAAGAATAGCGTTTTGTTTTGGACCATAAAGCTGTTCTAACATTCATATTTTATTGCAGAGGGTAAAAAACAAGCCTAAGTTCATCCCCTCAGATTTGAGACAGTAATCTTTTTGAAGAATAGCCCTTGTTTGGAGGTTGTCTTTCACTTGTCGATGGCGGTCTTACCTTATCTTGCAAATTCTCCTATGAGTTTGTTCTGCATCAACTGACGTAACCCGCCCTTCTCGGTGCTTCCAGTTATATTGTGGTAATGTAACGGGGTACGGGTGGCTCAGTTGGGCCGCAATGTAGCGAGACCTAGGTAGCATGGATGCACCGCTCGGTTGTTGGTTTGTTCGCCGAGCTTGGGAGTTGAACAACAAACGTTTCATAACCAATCGAGGTGACGTCATCAGTGCGGGGTTGGGTTGGCGAATTCTCCCCCTTCTGCTTGTGCTATGTAGTTTCCAAATAGTAGCTAATAGGTCTAAAGTGATTGGCTGGTCGCGAGATTGGCTTCTCGCAATGTGACCGGTGACTTGAGAATCTGAGTCGCGTCGTGGTCTCATTCTCGTTGTTCGCTGAGCTTGGCAAGTGGATTACTTTAGATTTTGCAGAACACAGTGTAGTTCATCGTCTATTGACCTCAAAGTGTTTTTTTAATTTAGAATTTTCTAGTTTCTGGAACGAAAATGATGAAGCAGCGATTGGTAACAAGTTCTTAAGTTCAGTTGTTTCGTTCTATAGTAAGCCAACCTCAAGCTTAGCACGAAGCCTGGTTCTCCATGAACTAAGCAAAGTCCGAGAACAGTGCTATTCGGTTTCTGTTCCAATGCTCCTGTAAACCCAGTAGTTCGTCTCCAGACTTAACGTTTGACAGCCGGATTTTCAACTGCGGCTCGATGCTACAAAAAGTGCATGAGCAGTTCGGAATCCAGGAGAACGTTTCCAAACCACTGTATTTGGCGACAACTGGATTAAAAGTCGCGCACCATATTT
>NW_008751949.1:476602-491994 GCF_000715545.1 Opisthorchis viverrini
GAGCCCCGAGAAGGGCAAAACCGGTCGTGGGCTGTCGAAGAGTTTTCATCAACCTTGTGAGTAGTTTCCTTTACGAAAATATACTGCGATATCTCGAATATCGTGCCAACGCAGGCGGCCTGTGTGCAGCACTTTCAGTTGTAGATTATCATAAACGAGAGATTCATTTGAGTCTCTCGTTTGAACCAAATTGATTTGCAACTGAGTGTATTTCTCGTCTAAGCTTCCTCATTCCCAGCTTTTGGCTACTTCAAGATCTGCCTAGTGTAAAAACAAATTGAGCTGCTTGAAATGAAAACTATAGACATGTGGAAACCATATAACCCTTAGAAACTTTGTCCAAGCCTTGATCCCTCACTGCTCCTACCTAAGGAGGGGAACGTCGTACATACGCCCTCAGTGTTTACTAACTTCAGTCATTCTAAAGTTTTGAGGGGATTTTTCCACACTGTTGCTTATCAACCGACCGTGTGCACCCAACGATATCAGACACGAAGCAAGTGTAACGACATGATCAGACCGATAGACGATAATAGCTTAAAATCACCCCAAACGTGGAAAAATGTATTCTCGTGCGTTTCGAGCGAATCTCTAATTGGTCGAATAAAGTAGACCTTTAATCCGTCAAGATATTGCTTTGCAAGCGATCCGCGGTCTCAACATTTTAGTGAATAGCTATATCTAAAATTGCTCGGGCCCAATTAGGAAAAGTGAATCGCTGGATTGGAGGTGGAACCTTCCTTTATGCTGTTTTGATCGATGAAATTGCTTCATATAATGGACAGAAGAAAAATTACACTAAGTTTCATGGTCTTCATCTTATGATGAGTCATGAACTTTAACACTGATAGTATCCTGTCATGAGGGCACGCACTCCCCCGACTTTGCATGGGAGAATCAGATAGTTTTGAAATGAAAACAGCTCACCTCACCAGTGTTTTTGGTGATCGAGTCATCTGTTCACCTGCTCAGTCTTTTGGTGTTTGTGCGATGAACGAATTGAAACCACTCGGTCGTTTTAGCATACCCTTGACCTTGTAGTTATGATCGAGGCAGCCGACAGCAACGGCGAGTTTACGCTGAAATTCTCTATCAACTGTCTAGGCATTTTATGGGAAGGCCTCCTGCGACTGTTCTTGTTATTGTGCATTTTCTGTCACCTTAATGTGGGCAATCACTGCGAAGTTTGAGATTACAAGCGGTGCGGCTCGGGAACTAAATTCACTAGGTCGAATTGGATGAAGTTTGTGAGCATTGTGGGACCTAAAGTCATGTTGGAA
The DNA here is from genome assembly GCF_000715545.1 of Opisthorchis viverrini. Taxonomy (NCBI): domain Eukaryota; kingdom Metazoa; phylum Platyhelminthes; class Trematoda; order Opisthorchiida; family Opisthorchiidae; genus Opisthorchis; species Opisthorchis viverrini. The sequence goes on from NW_008751949.1 coordinate 477,883, forward strand.
CAGGTCCATATCCCGCTTCTGGAGATGTTTGCGTGAAAATGCTTAAATCTAGTTGAAAAAAACTTACGTGGAATCCTCAGTATCAGCTATCAGTCCTGTATGTTGATAGGAAACAATGAGTGATTACGATGTGATGGGAAACCCAAACACACTTTGGTTTGCCCACTCTGCCGCTGGGTCACTCTGGACAATGGTTGCTCTCGAACAGTTCTTCCCTGGGGCGTTTTCGACTGTTCAAACAGATGAATAATACTGTTACTGAAAACAGTATCGACACGTAGATCTTTCCAGTGTGTTCCGAATCATCTCTTGTCTCAACTTGTTTATTTCATCACGTACACTGTCAGCTAGAGTAGATCATAAGTTGGTGTCAATAACTAAGCCTAGCGGTCTCGTGGACAGCAAAACCGGTAACATTTGCCAGTATGAAAAGCGAACTTTGTCCACACAGGCAAGCAGTGATAAGTTTGGGCATTCCTTTTCTGACCAGGCTCACCAGTGTTACTTCCAGAACTACAAGACCAGTGTGTTGGTAGCGGGTCTTTCTACCGTTACATTTATCAAAACAGACATGGGTCGTTACATGATCAATCGTCAACCTTGGGAACATCACAGACATAATTAATGATGATCCATTTTGTAACGAGTCACCTAGACAAAGACCGTAGATACTTATAAGAGGAAACTGTTTAGCATGATGCATGGCTTTTCAGAAACCCAGAATTTGTGTCTTATTCAACTAGGTGGATAAAAAGTAGTCCAGTTGTTGCACACTTTCGGTGCATAGCCGCCATGTCACCCGAGAGGAGCACGACGCCTGAGATACCGCCCGGTTGCCCAAGACTAGACAGGAGCAATCGAGGTGCAAAGTTCGGGTTCGGACGACAATCCTTTCGGTCAGCAAGCTTGCGCTTTAACCACTGTGCCATCCAACTAGATGGATACATTTCCGTTGATTTTTTTCCTTGAAGAGCTAATGGAAACCACCATGAGAGTATTCTTTATAGTCTGGTGGGGAGGAAAACTTTTCATCATATATGACTGTAATTTCATTACCGCGGGACAGCTTTCTTCAAAAAGTCAGAAACATAATGCGTTTGACTTTTAGACGGAGGGTTTCTTCTGTTGAAAGTGAAGGGGTGCGGACTATTGGGGATGATGTAATCACGCAGAGGAAATCAACTCCCAATCAACTCAATATTCTGTTCACGTCTATTCACTGGTCTCCTCAGTGGAGGGTTTCTCGTCCAAATCCTCTATTGAAAGTGAAGGAGTGCGGACTATTGGGGATGATGTAATCACACAGAGGAAATCAAGTCCCAATCAACTCAGTATTCTCTTCACGTCTATATACTGGTTTACTCACTCAGTCTGGCTATTCGTTAATACACGTAACTTGACAACATCTACTACTGAAATCGAAATGTTGTAAAGTTTCTGCAACCACATCCGAAAAGTGACGCAAAAAACATATTGAATGCCTGACGTGGAAGGCTTTCTTTGGAGAACACCCAAGCGTTTGCAAACGAGTCGAATGGGTATGTAGTGTTTCAGTTGTGACTTCATTTTCGGACTTCATGTTTTGAAACACGTTTAACCTAATCAAGATGAAAGGGAAATTTGTTTCTTTCTTGTTTGGAATAATCTGCCATAAATAAGAATACCAATGACCTTGTGAATGTAGACTTTTCTTTCCCCTATACATCTGTGTATGGCTGACCAGATTGCACTTAGAATGAGGTCGCATCACCCATTCTTGTTCACTTATTGTGGAGAGAGGTATGTGACATGCTGAAAGTTTCCCCTTTCTAATACATACTCATTTGCATTTGGTTTTCGCAGACGTTTCAGCTGGAACTCAGCTGAATCTCTTGTCCAGGATGAGCCTCTTTATTTGTTAATGCGTTGCACCAGGCTGCCTCATGTTTCAGTTGGTACGATATTCGGGATATCGTGGTACATTTCGCAGACCTACCACACTACTCATGTAACGGTGATACTACTGATGGGGAGGCACGCGAATAGTATGTGTTGTTCGTGGAACTTCGCTTTGCGTCTTTTGAAAAGGGAAGATCTGTTGCGGAATTTGTGGAGTCGCTTTGTAACATTTGCTTGGATTTGGGCGAGGGATGATTGAAGCCAATGAATCTCCAGGAAAGTTCAGGAAGACGCGTTCGGGAGAAGATGGGTGTCCAGTTTTAGTAAATAAGATAGAAATTAGAGTTTTGCTTCCCTGTTCAATGGTCTGTAACCGGTCAGTTGGGATTTCCTAATAAATAACTCCACAGCGAAGGCCTTTTTCCTTTCACTCATAGGGTTGCTGTTTATTCACGTAATGTCTCTCCCGTCGCATTCCGGTTGGAGTAATGTTAGCACGGTCCCTATTATCTTTCCATCTGATCTACAGTATCTACAAAGATCCCTGAATCAATGGATTTGAACGCTCTCAGAAAAGCAAAAGTGCGGACCAACCGCTGTTGGAAGTAAATTGAACTCTGTGGTTCGAACTCCTCCATATCCAACTTTTTTTCCTAAAATGTGACCTCTGAACAACGATATCAAAGGAGACGAGCTGGCGCCATTTCACGCAGATATCAGTCATAAACCTGAGAGTTTCGAAACACACAAGGAGATACAGCATGCAAGATTCAGGCTGAACGCTAAAATTATGGACAGGTCCTCTTGAAAGCTCAGGGTTGGCTCTTGTCTGACTATAATTATAGGCCAAGGGCACGTCAACCAATGGAGTTGTCGTAATTTCTCTAGAAAATGTTGTTGTCATTGATGTGGTGAACTAAGTGACTGGCAAGCGAGAAGCTTAACTGCGTTCGACGATTTAATCGTTGTCCGAGTCTACCTAGCTCATCGTACGTACGTGCGCCATTTTGCACCCAGTACAAACTTTTATCAAAATGTAGGCGAGTGAATAAGTGCACTCTGACCTCGAGGCATTCGTTCGGTGGCCCCAGCATTCTCCTTGCTTAAACGAACATAAGTACACCAGCAGAGATGCTGCTGCTCAAAATGTAATGAGGGGTTTTAGTTTAATTTCAGGTGTTTGGGGGACTTGTAGCGTTCACGTTCCCATCACTCTCAGGCATTCTCCTATCCCGACATAATTATTCTGGTGAGACCACACCAAAGCAGGGAAAGAACTGGACTCGAGTTTCACTCTTGTTAGGGCTCATCGGCAGTGCGATTCCTTGGCCATACCGGAGTTAGACGTCCGGACATCTGATATGCGAGGGTTGGTGTGGTGTCCAAGAACCCACGTAAATAGAGATACCGATTTATTACTGCTGATGAAGGTAATACCCAAGTGGTCCGACCATCGGGTGACAGGAAGCCATAAAACTCTATGCTGTTGAATTTTTTCCACCATTAATCAGCTGAGTAAACAAACGGTTGTTACAGAAACCTTAGCAATCTTTTTCAGAACCAGAGCGCCAAATTTGTTTATTTTGATGTCGTTGGCTGCTGCAGGAAATTTCCAGAACATTCAATGCAACTTAAGATAAAACTGCTCAGGGGGAACTGCGAGTGACGATGACCATATGACCATACGTGGTCAAGTCCAAATACACTTTGCGCACTGGCTCGCTTTACAGAGAATTATTAGCTGTCTATTTGTTTGAAGCTGGGTAGGCTGCAACACAAAACTGCAATACCCATACGTTTTGAAACAAACACCTTTCTCACACAGAGGAAGAACTAAAGGGACATTTATTGATAACTGTTGTTCTTTATGCGCGAAGCCAGGTTTATAGCATATAACATGCAACCAGTATCAATGATAGATTCACGCCTTTGATGATTCGATTCCCCATCTTCGTTCGCGTTGGCCATCCCCAAAAGTAAAGTACAAGACCTCGCACTACACATAATTTGCAGCGTAATAACATTTTCCGTTCGGTCGGACGGCCTCGACAGCCCCAGACCGTGCTTCGAAATGTCTGACAGTACTTTTGCCGTAACTGCGTGCTTTGTACGTTCAATAACCTGTCAACAGCGCTGCAAACTCAGAAGCAGTGGTGCTCCAGAAATGCAGTGCCTTGTCACTGTGGTAAACGGGAATAGCCGCGGTTGATTGATCACTCTACTGGAGTTTTTAAGCATGTTCCAAGCTTCATGATAGTGAAAAAAACCTGACTAAAAAGCGTTGGCAAATATAGATGGAAAGAAACTCGATGCAGTCAAATTCCTCCATTTAGCTGGTGTTATTAGGAAAATTGTTCTCCAAGTCTGCGAAAACAGATTGGAAATTTGTCGAAACCTTGGCAGAAATATTGTTGACAATGTGATTTATTTTACCAGGTCAGATAACTATCGTTAAAGTTCGAGGGAGTTTTGTAAAAAAATGCTGTTCGCAATTGAATTACCAGTCTGTTAGAAGCAGTTTTATTCACTGAATGCTTACGCATGGAGATGTATCCTTTCGTAAACACTGCAGAATGAAAAGTCAAGGCGTGTTTTTACCTTCACCTCGGTGAAAACACCTGATACCCATGTATCTACCGCAATTTTGGTGATATTCAGAGTTGGTCTTCACTTGACCTGCTATAAAGATAGATTACCAATAGATCAGGAATTTTACGGTATACCGGTGTAACGGTATATACTACTGCTGAAACATGCAAGCAATCTATAGACTGGTGTCCGGGTTGCGTGTCTGCATCTGACGGAAGGTGCGCGTTACTAGGGATATTAGGGAACTGCTTTGCAGTGTTCGTTCGTTATTGGTTAGTATTCGATGAACGTTTGAGGAGAGTTCAAGAAAACGCTTGAGAATGTTTACTTTTCAAAAGCTTTGCGCAGATAAGATGTTTACTTTCGTGTCTAATAGCTTGCAACTGTTTGGTTCTTGATAACTTCGCAGCGAATGGCGTTCCAAGTTTTACCGGTAGTTATGTTTGATGTCTTGGTTTTCAGTCCCTTCGAATTTGTTCCAATCAGAATTCGTTCAAAAATATGTTCAAGGGTCCAAGATGGGGGCTGGTCTCTCGCAAGCCCATAAAATGAGCAACAGCTTCAAGTAGCTGCTTGAAAATGTCATGTTTAGGTAGTGCTGTTCACTGAGAGCGGTCTTCTCAGGAAAAAATGATTGATTTTGCAGTTATAGTGTGGCTCAGTTTCTCAGCACACGACGTATACCTCTGTTCATCCACAAGTGTATGAGATGGCATTTGAAATTCATTGGAGTGGGTCCATTATACGGAGCTAACGATACATGAACTGCCTCCGTTTGTACCCCATACTATAAACGTAGACGTATGTTGGTGTTTTAGCAATACATGAATTGGAGGGATAGGCCTGTGGACATGCGCATGTAGGTCTGGCTTGTTGGAAGTCCACTGGAAACAACCTCAGGCGAGAGTGTTACTGCAAATTAGTTTGATTATCCCTTAGTTTCCAATACTACCCCAGTGCAGCGTATCAGTCAGTAACGTCATGAATAATAAAGTTGCCAAAGGAGATGTTTGCCAATAGAATGAATATGGGTTGTCTCATGCGCGCTCGGGTCAGTCCCAACTGAGCCCAGTGAAATGCCTGAGCTGAGATAAGCCCGACAGCTTCGATAGCAAGCCGTGCGAGAATATTTTCCATCCACGCCTATTTGAAACTGGGATCACAGTCCACGAGGGAGGTCCATCTTCATAATCGGTTCCACTGGTAAAGATGGCAACAAAATCAATATTCTCATAGTCTACCTCGTCATCATCGTAAACACAGACATATCTACTCCGTTTACCGTTGACGGAATATGGGAAGCGAAACTCAACCGAATCTCCATTTCGAGTGATTCATATTCCAAATTATGGTGGACAAAACATGAGCCCACTTGCAATGCAGTGACTATATAGAGGTAGGACTGGTTTACCTATTGAGCTTACACCCTGGCGTAGGAAGATTTCCTAATTGGCTGATTTCTCTATTGATCACTTGCACGTGAGTGTTTTTGAAACATTCGGCGAGTGAGCTGACAAGCTGTTCTCTTCCTCAGGATTATCAATAAGTTACTGCAATTACTAAAAAACCGTAAGTGTTTCGTCACATTAGGCACCAAAATATATTACCTGCGTATTGTTGTCAATGATGATGACTTCGGCTGAAGCCTCAGGACATGACTGAAACCTGTCAAAGTTTTGAAATGGATTTCAGGTTTTCCTAGTTAGCCATTTCTTGCATAAATTGATGCACTCTAGACTATGAATGATGGTATGATGATGGTTACTCTGTCGATAACCTTCAGTCCGGAGGGTGCGCTGCAACGAAATCTTTTGCGTCATTGGACAATCAGACATCCCTAAGAGAGAGTAATATTGGCAAAAAAGTGATAAAAGTTATTCATTATAAATTCCCTCTTCGTATCTTTCTACGTGAACCAAAACTACAAAAAACAATTAGTTTTCTATTGGTAATTTACATTTACCACAGAGCCCAAGTTTTCTACATAGCTAAATAGTGGTTTTATTTGACCAACCAGTTTGCAATATGTTTTCGTGCACTCAAGGCATCGTTTTAAAGGGATCTTTGTTCTTGGATTCATACACTGTTTTGGCCAACCTGTTGCACTTGGACTGTTCAATATTGATAGATTACCCGTTCAGTCCATTATATCATCATCATCATCAACATCAACATCATCATCATCATCGACAGCATGACATCAGTGTTCAAGTCCATTATATCCCATTAGATATACACGTTTGTTTGGAACTGTGACCATATCTCAACGGTGGTACCACTGAACTGACGCCAAAGTTAAGGTGATCCAGAAATCCTGGCTGTGGTTGGACCTTAAGGATTCTGTTACTCAACAAGAAAGGATATGAAGTTTTAAAATGGGTCGCCCGCCGAACTATTTCGACAGAGATGCAAATTCACTAGACAGACTTAAGACAAATTTCGCTTCAATTCGATGGGATGACTGGGCTTGCCAATACATCTGTCTTGAAATAGTGACGACCGCTGAGGAGACAGTGATTCCATTTACTGGGCTTCTATTCTGTTTGGTTATCAGAAACTTCTCGGGCTTACATGACTGTCACAGGTTTTTGTCCACAGCTCGACTGTGCTTACACATCCCAAGACCAAGATCCGTAGTTCACCAACAGAAATCAGTGACTGCGATACATCTCTGTTTATTTACGCCGAAAACTGTCTGGGCCAACAAGGAATACGTGCGAATACGTGAACGTAAAAAAGATGAAATCTCGCGGAAAAAACGAGGTTGTTAAAATACAGGTAACCTCACTGTAAATGCCAAACGTGTAATTGGGCTTGTAAGTGAAGTGTTTTGATCGCCGTACATTTCAAAAAAAACCAAGCGATAGATTACCAACCAGAATTACCGATTGCACCAAACAATCTGAGCTAAACGAAACCAGTCAGCCATCAGTCCGAAGTGCAGTACTGAGGACTTTTGGTGCTGTATCGTTCATTGTATCATTGAGAAAAATCGCCTGCTTTTCGTATTCTTTTCGCAGTTGCTGTTCACCCCCTGTCCCAGATGCCATTGAAGCAAACCTGCACACATCTTTACACGGGATACAAAAAGACTCTAGAACAAGATCCAGAGAAATAAAAACCGCGTGTAACGTTGAATTTTATTGTCGTTGAATATGAGTGTTGTTTAAAGAGTACAGAGTGCAGTCGAAAGTCGTTTAAAGGAACCAATACATTTTTGGTCAATTTTCGTCCGTGTATGACCGTCACATCAAGCACTGTGTCCAACTAATCCGCTTGAAGACCTACTGAAGAGAGGTTGGCGTTTCATCTAATCTGGTCGGTCGCGCGTGGCTGAAGAATGTACTGACACAAGGCGTAGGCTGTTGTGCAGGACGATCGTAAATGCGAGATCCATCTGTTTCCTGCCTTGTGGAGTAGGCCGCTTGTGAACTCAGGCAGTTGACTTGTCGAATCACCTATACATACACTTAGCGCAACTCAGAATTTATGGTTGGTCGTTCGAGGCAAATCCGTAGGTAAAAAGTTAACGGTATTGGGGAGTGATTTCGAAGACCGAGATGCAGGACGCAGCAAATGGCGAATCACTTGTTCCGGGAATTCAAGGTTCATTTAAATACTTTTCACGAACGAAACTACTCACAAGATTGCTGAAGACTCTTCGACAGCCCCCGACCCGTTTCGCCCTTCTTGGGGCTTATCAGGTAGGCGCGGTTGGTCGTTCGAGGCAAATCCGTAGGTAAAAAGTTAACGGTATTGGGGAGTGATTTCGAAGACCGAGATGCAGGACGCAGCAAATGGCGAATCACTTGTTCCGGGAATTCAAGGTTCATTTAAATACTTTTCACGAACGAAACTACTCACAAGATTGCTGAAGACTGTTCGACAGCCCCCTACCGGTTTCGCCCTTCTTGAGGCTCATCAGGTAGGCGCAGTTCCCGAGGTTCCGTTGACCTTATGATCTAATTGAACCCAAATTGGACTGTTTTCGAGAAATACACTCATTTGCAAATCAATTTGGTTCAACTGAGTCTCTCATCATCATCATCATCATCATCATCATCATCATCATCATCATTTGTCAAATGCTGCTGCTGATGATGATGGCAATGGTATCCAAATGATCCAACACACTCTCCTAGGAGAATGTGTCACATACAGATGAGATCAACGCGGAAATGAATGACATCTAATGAGTGGGTTTTCTTCTACTACTTACAGCTTGGGTCTTGAAGGAAATCTGCGACAAATTCTGAGTCCATTCGTTGTACTCTTCCTTAGATCAGGGCTTCTCGCCTAATAACCACAGTCATAGCTGGCTGCTGATACTTCAGAATCGGCCAAATATGTAACAAATGAAAGACGGAGAACGTTTCTGGATCCAAATTTTTGGGCGACCTGTGAACAGCCCAGGGGATCCGAGTTGAGGCCGGGGCGGAATTTCAATAGAAAGAACCGCACCAAGGTCCTTCTCTGTATTCATCTTGCCCTGGTCGGCGGAACGCAGCAACTCGAATGGGTGATTGATCTGTCAGTTGTGCAAGGTGTCTAAAACAGTCTACACAGCCCACAGTTGATCAGATCCTCAGCTTTCACAAGGCATTTGACAGCAAGCAGCAAAACCAGTTGTACCCATTACTCTTCAGCCAAAAGGTCTTCTTTTTTGCGTTTCTATTTACACCATATTTTGTTGTCATCATAATAGTCTTCTAGCAACCACCGGATACATTTCTCCATCACTGTATGTAGACGTTCGTCTTACTGACCGAGAGTTAACCCGGTTGTCTCTAGGACCTTTCTGGTAACTCAGTTTTACTACCGCTTTCTCTTACCTTGCAAAGGATGGTACTCAACGACTATGAGACGTGAGGCTCTAGTTTCTTCAAGACTCGGTGCGAGGTTTTCATTTATTTTATATATAGTTAGAAAAATTGCACATTTTCAGCACTTGTTAATTGTGAAATCAAGGTACGGAGATGTAAAGCGTTCATGCTTAAAAACTGATGTGCACTGGTCTTGCAGGATCTTAGCTGTCATTGAATCTTCGTCAGCCTGAATTGGTGAAACCCCTTATCTACCTTCGGAAGCTGACGTTGAGTAGGCTCCCTAATTGTGTTCCAAATCATACATTAAGCGCATTCTGTCCAGTGACCTTGAAATGACTCCAGCAACTCTTTTTGGAATTTTAGTTAAGTTTTTAGGTCACAATCTACTCAGAGTGGGTTGAACTTTGCGTTTGGTGTTAATGTGAATAAATTGTTTACACATGACCCTGAATCTTCCGGAATGTAGATTAGAGATCTCCCCCTTGCAGCAAGATCCATTCGATAACTTACAGTTGTTGGATGATCTCTACAAAATCCGCGTGTCGAACGTATTCCTGGGAAGCGAATGAGGGGGAAACGCACAGGTGATGTTTGTTCCCAATCAACGGTGGACAGTTAATTAAGAACTGATTACGCTAGTTGATTCAAAATATCGACTGAGGCCGTAAGGAAAAAACAAGCAGAATCGATTAACACTCCAGAAGCTAATTACCCGGGTTACACTGAAGGCGTCAGTCCTGCTGCCAGAACTGTCTTACCGGTTTTGCGACTCCAAGCTACAATCAGTCATACAAGGCACAACAAGATCATCATCAACGGAATTCCAACAACTTTGAACCGGTGTTTTTCTGCAGCTTTAGATTGGCGTTTTTAAGCATATTTGACACACCTGTATATGTATTTAAAATGAGACTTTGCAAAAATGATTTTTGATTCTATCCGGCCTAGGGTTCCGAGCCCATTAACCACCTGAAAGGATGGAATCACTGAGACGCGCTAACTGACGCCGTCGGTAGTCCATACCACCTGTATGACGTTCGTCCCTTAATGCGGTCGTATTAGCATGCCGCGTGGGGACATCGGTTTACATTATTCGCATTACAAATCCAGTGAAAATACCTTGACACAGTTGCCTTTGAATACAACCTTCAGAACAAGAAAGCAGTAAAAAAATTGATGACAATTTGATGGAGATCGTCCTGTTTATGTTGACTCTTTATCAACAGTTTTAAGATGCGCTGTCTGAACCCTTGGGATTGGTCTCTGTTGTTCACTAAAAGGCATCCCAGATACGGGCAGGATAGGCAATTAGTGTAGCGCCATTATAACGCCGACAACGCGTGGAGTTTACTTCCCACGTCACGAATCCTAGTTGAGCGAATTTGACAGCCTTGAGCCTCAGAACGTTTCACAGCGGAGTGATATACTGAGCTCTCCATGGATTAAAACAGCGTTGAGACAAATTGAGTGTTTTGAGTTTGTGGGCGTTTCAGCTAAAGTCAACACATCTATCTTGTCTATAAACTTCTTTAGGTCATAGAAAAGACACGCTACTCATAAAGTTGGTGAAAACTCTACCACGACCGGTTTCGCTCCTTTTGGGACTCATCAGTTAGGCGCAGTCTTCGACTGTCCGTCGACCTAATGCTGCACTTCAATCTAGATTGCACGGAATTCGACAAATACACTCGTCCACATATCAATTTGGTTTTGACGGGAGACTCACCTGAAACTCATTTGGGTCGGTCGTTTATGAGGAAGAATAGCTGAATGAGCTGTTCAGGTATCTTGCTTGTTTTAACCTGGCGGGAGATCCAGCTGCAGTTAACCTGAATATATCGCTTACGTTTATAGATTTCCTCAGGTCAGTTTAGCTGAGGCATCTCTCAATTCAATTTATTTCAATTTATCAGCTATACACCACGTACCATAGGCACAATCGGTTTCAGCTGCTACAGTTTCGATCACCACGAAACGGGAGGGTGTGAGACATACAGCTTCTTTCAACTTCCGCTTGATTCGCAACCGACTGCTTATGGTTACATACGTACATATTGGTGTACAAGTAAATGATGAGATTCATGGGTGTTGAATGTATCCTAACTCTTATCAGTAGTACGAATCTGTTAATTTTGTATCACCTAGTTCTCCCTAAAATGAAGCCAACCTACACTGCCGGCAAGAACCACCATCCAGTTGGGAGTACGTATTTAGAGAATTCACACACAAGGTCAGAAAGACGATCGGTTCTTAATTTTCCTGCTTCATTCTGGTTGGCAGGTGTTAAGACATACATTTGGAAAGGTGTTCGGCTGTTGTACAGATAGAACCGGCTTCAAGGAGTTTGACAACCTGCTTCGTGCAAATCAGAATGGCCCGACCAAATAAATCGATTTTCCCCTATATCACGGCGAGTAGATGGTTTGTAAAGAAGTCATGTGAGCCAGCCGAAAGCAACATTCGAACGGGACCATATCCATTTGGATAGATGAAGACACTCAAGAATAGCAATGGTTTACTCTTAATTGGTAAACAATGAGGCGCCTTCTGAAAGCTCTTGGGGCCGAACGGTTTTCCTTAACTAACTACACAATTGAGCTATTTCTGGTCAACAAATAACTTGTGGAAAACTCTTGGTCATATCCCTCTAATGCACTCAGCATAGTGACCAATGAAGAGCATATGTGATGGCAAACACAGTTTATTTAGACAATCAGTAGAAAGCGGTACAAAAATCATTCAGGGAAGTACACAAGATACAGGCATACGACAACAAAGTGACTACTGGAAACAAAATCAGAAAGTACTGCAAAAATCAGGCACTTTAATCACAACCTACCCTCAAATGTGGAACGCCTATTGTATGCGAGACGCGGAATGTGGAGCAACAATTTGAACTGGAATCACCACGCAGACCATCGGGCTCCCCGCCGTGTTCTGGAGCTGCCAGCGTACGGACAACTTCATCTGGAAGATCAAAGTGTAATCGAGGAGGAGTCTTATGTGAGCACTGAATGCATAACAGGTGTAGGGTGCTGTGGCTGGTTACACTAAGTTGCGCACAAAGACTGTGGGGTGGACTAGCACCAGTCTTGGGCATAGTTGTGGCCAGTGAAAACTTTATACCGTCTACTACTCACTTGTGGATAGAACGAAGAGATAGAGATGGTCTTTGTGTACGTGTACCACCTTCCCGATGTGAACGGACAGGGCGGTTGGACGTTTCCACAGATCGCCGGCCTATCCAGTGGGAATGCGATTGGTATGAATCCAAACATACCATGCACTACAGCATAACTGGGAGATCCTACGCTCTTGTCTAAAATTTGAACGGATATACAAATCAAGGAGAGGCGGTTTTGCAATGAATCAGGTTGCTGACAGAGCCCGTAGAAAGTCAAATCCTTCTTTGTTTATACAGATTAGCTGCTAAAAGGATTATTTCGGATATAAAACGTCCAATCTATGGAGTCGAGAAGGATCAAATGTACTCTAACAGACCTAGCAAAGTTTACCTGGTTAAATGCTGCAGAATATATAGGAACTGTTGAAACACCTTTGCAAAACTTGAGACGAATTTCTTCGCACAGAAAAACCCATGAAATTTATAACTGTTTGGTGTTGCTATTGATTCAGTCAATAAAATGAACCAGACAAATCAACTTCGAGGGTTACTCACTAAATATAACCCCTGGTCACAAGCAGAACGCAACTGTGAGTTCGTACATCCAATGGGCATCATTGGCGTATTAACAATGTGCACAACAGTGTGTTGGCAAGACTAACCTGCTTGGAACACGATCTGAATCGTAGCACTCCTTCCTTGGGTCAACTCGCACGGCATGAGTCTGCACGGCCTCACGCTGACCGAACCGACTCGAACTCTGGAACCTGAATAAGACGAATGTTACTTGCGAGGTGTCCGCGTAAGTAAATCAATGTTGAAAAGGACAGCGCCAGATTGGGCGAACGAGTTTATCAGAAGATGCAACAACACAAGTGTTTCAACGTTCATGGTAAACGACAAATCGCGATGGATTCGTTATTTGTTCTTAGTCGTATACAAAGGTGATTAAGACTCACCACAATCTGTATATTGCACAGTTCGAGCTTTGATTAGCGTACAAGTAGCAACTACCATAAACAGTATGCGTTGGACTTGCATAGTTACTTTGAAGTCAGACTCTAGCCGACTGCGTTTCTACTACCCCATCCTTTATACAAGTGCTAAAGTTGAGCAAGCAATTACTATTGGTCGGATTCGGGCTAACAACCATTCATGCTAACAACCAGTGCCAAGTACACTTTCAGACAAACATGGCGTGATTCGTTTTCTATGTTCATGCTAACAACCAGTGCCAAGTAAATAGTACATTTTCAGACAAACATGGCGTGATTCGTTTTCTTTAACCCTCGGTAGCATCACTGTACAAACCTAATTTTCAGTGTCGCTTATATCTGAATAATAATCAGTATGGCAGACCATTCAGGATCGATAAGAGATAAAAATTCGACTAAACCCGTTCCGTCCGGTTGAGCACGTCCAGCCTGATAAAATGAAGTCATTAGAACTGGTTACATTCGTTGCAGGTTGGGCACGTCCAGCCTGATAAAATGAAGTCATTTCGGCGGAATCTCTGGAATTTTCTAACAGTCATGAATTTATACGTCAACCCAGTCACATGGGCCAAAATTAGCTCCAAGCGCCCTACTCCAAAGCTTGTTCTTGCCATTCAAAACCGGAACAAGACGTCACTTTGAACCATAGCTCGTGTGGGTTGGTGTCAGCGAATCCGTAACGAGGCAGTTAGAAAGCGTG
>NW_008751949.1:492299-525868 GCF_000715545.1 Opisthorchis viverrini
CGTTCCGTCCGGTTAGAACTGGTTACATTCGTTGCAGGTTGGGCACGTCCAGCCTGATAAAATGAAGTCATTTCGGCGGAATCTCTGGAATTTTCTAACAGTCATGAATTTATACGTCAACCCAGTCACATGGGCCAAAATTAGCTCCAAGCGCCCTACTCCAAAGCTTGTTCTTGCCATTCAAAACCGGAACAAGACGTCACTTTGAAAAGCAAGGCAAGCTTGGCACTAAACAAAGACGTTTATTTTTGTCAGCCACATTCGGAACCACCATTTGTTGGTTTACAAGATGAAGGAGCCTAATTCAAGCGTAAAAATGCTGTGACAGCACGTGATCACATCTGATTTGAGGAATTGTCAGTGACACACTAGCTACACAGGAGGGATATTTGAGCAATGGAGGTTATGGATACTGAACATACTGCGGTGCAGTTGAAACAAGCTTGGTGTCTGGTTCCCAAATACTGCGCTTTTAGTGACATTCTTCTACAGCTTAGGAACTGAGGGGTTTATGCAAACAATCGAGTGATGTGAATGAAGTAAAAGAGACATACACCAGCTGGTGGATTCCACTGGGGAGTTAAGTGGCTACCCGAATAGGAATAGGTGCAGTGGAAATAACAGCGTACGGATAACTGATCATCCAGTTTTTCCAATAGTGGAATATGACTCCTGTGACACACCGACGTCGTAGTTGCATAACACGTTTTTGACAGACCTTTCCTCAGTTGAACTAAAAGGACCTTTCNCACAACTGCCCTCCAGATGAGAAACTCGGTGAGGATGCAGAAATAAGACGGCACAAAAGGAAATCAACCGCTTGACGTGGGACATTGGTAACACACCTTGGGATAATTCTCCGACCACTTGAGGAGAAGTTAAGGAGTATCATTTCAGCTAATCAACATCATTCTACGTACGTTTTCAATTTTGGGAAGTAGCTGCATTATGCCTCGTCAACACCGCTCCACAATATCGATTTTCGCCACTCCTGAGCGATCGTTTGTTTTTAATTCATCCTTCTTTATAACCACACACTCTTTGTATTCGTCGATCAAACACCTACTCCGTCAAACAAAACACATGGTTCGGGGCTCACTATGCGATTGGTGCACCGTGGTAGCAGCGCAACAGCAGAAGTGCTTGAATAGCAGATTACATCGGCACCACTACCCCACCCTCACTCCCAACATCATCAAGATCAACAGCCACAACATAAACACGAAAATTCTAATCGGGCTGTTGACCCGACGAACACACGGAGTTAAATGCTCTCAAACCCCGTAAATTTGAAGACCAACTAATTTTCCATTTTGGACGTGAATGACCCCGAAAATGTAGTTTGGTAAGGGGAAAGACACCGGTGCACACTAGTGGTGAAGATGAGCAAGGCAGCATCATAATCTTATTTCGTTGGCCGGCAGACCGTGAGTGGTTATTCGATGCACGGCCATTGGTGTTTTTGTTAATTTGTCAGAATCGATCGATCCGTCAGTATTGGTAGAGTCATCTCGCTCAGTTTGACACAACCCAAAAAATAAATAAATAAAACGGTTCATCTGCTTGACGAACATAAACTGCTTTTACGGCACTTGGTAGAAGGTGATAGGGAGGAATCGATATCTAACGTAACTGGGAAAACTGGTCAACACCAGGCTGAGCATGGTTCATCTAAATCCGAAATCATCTGATAAGCTGATCGATTTTACCATGCCACACAAACTTGTTCATCCGCTAGGCTCTTTTCATTGAGGTGACGGTAGCCAAAAAGCCTCCACTTCTCTCACTAGGCTCGATATTACCTTCCACTGTAGTTTTGACGTCCAGTTCCAATTCAGTGATGGTGACACAGCAGTTCTCGGTAAGCCGTGGTCAAAACTAATGCTCAACCGAATCGCCAGCAGGTTTTGTCATCACGGTCAATTTCTAGAATCTACCACTGAAAGAAAGACCTCTGCGGAGCTATATATTAGGAAATGCCAACTGACCGGTTACCGACCATAGGACAGGGAAGCCAAACTCTCATTTGCATCCTATTTACAAAAACTGGACATTCATCCTCTCCTGGAAGCGTCTTCTTGAACTTTCCTGGAGATTCATTGACTCCAATCATTCCTCGCTCAAATGCAAGCAAATGTCTCAAAGTGACTCCACGAATTCCGCAGCAGATCTCCCCTTTTCAAAAGATGCAAAGCAAAGTTCCACGAACAACACATACTACTCGCGTGCCTCTCCATCAGTAGTATCACCGTTACACTGGTAGATGAACTGACCCGCTTGTTTGAGTGTACCTGTCTGGACGGCTAGTTTGATACTATTCAGCGTAACAGCGCATGCTGGTGACGAATCAGTCGAGTTGAACTTGCATTTTAGATGTAAGATTTTAGTAGATGCAAAAACAGTAATCGTTGTACGAGTACCGGGCTGAATGCCATTTTATATAAGAGACGTATCTAGTTTTGCACTTTAGTAACCAGGTGGATAGGTTTATTCGCTTGTGATCGAACGGTTGTTTCACAAGTTGGTTTGCACTCTGCTTGTTGGAATACATTTTAGGGTCCTAGCGAATGTGATTGTGCTTGATGATAACGTGGACCACTGAAGTGTACTAGACCTGTATCATCCGAGTAACAAGCGTACGCTCAAGCCACAATCAACGCTAGGCGATCAATGCAATGATAACTGGTAAAATGTATAGTAATAGCAGTAGTCTAGTCATGCTGAACTGTATATCCTTCCAACCCCTTCGGAAAGCCTCAGAAATTAGGCCAAAGTTGCGTCATCGATTTTCCAGAAAATCAATATAACTAACTGATAGTGGCTGTACGGGGACGCACAGTGAAAGTGACTATCTTGAAGAACACCCACTGGGGTAATATGATGCTCAGCGACATCGTTGTGAGCACTCATAGAAATATCCCACCACTACATGCTTTGTGGCTTAATTCCATCAGGCAACCGCCTACACAGCGAACGCAACCCAAGCAAGGGAAAACAAGCTTAGTTGTTCACTCGCGTCCAAATAGTTGTCCTTCTGCCCTAGCACATCCATTCTGGTGAGTCCACATCAAAGAGGGGAAGCACTGGACTAATTTTTCGCCCTTATTAGAGCTCATCAACAGTGCTTCACCCCTTTGGTGTGGCGTAAGAAGTAGAGGACACTGGTTGAGGAGGTGAGCTCCATGGACGAGGAAGAGGTGGGGTAAAGAGGTTAAAGACCTGTGCCTCCTCTTAACAGTCGTTAAGAGCTAGTGTTTCACTGATTCAGTCCCGTTGATGAAATAAGGTAGACGTGGAAGCAACTTCTGAAAGCACATCTGGGGTGACATCAATTTACTTGCTCAAAGTCTTTTGAGAAATACAAATAAAACGACCTTGTCGAAAAGAAACCGGCGGTAACGTGTTGAAACCGGGTTATAATTTATTTCCATTTTGTTCAATCCAAGGTGCAGACATGAGTCTATGAATACGCAAACCTGAGAATTGGATTTGCATAATGGTGCCATACGATTTTTCGTTCACTCCACACAGGAGATATCATAAAGAATCATGCCAAACTTGTCTTGAAATGTGTGATCCGTACACTCTCGTACACGTGCTTGCCCGATTCCGACCAATGGTGGTTGCACGAGGTGTGTGGACGAATCTATAAAAGCGGTGTCAAAATAAGCGTGATTATCCGATCAGTGATGACCAAGTAACTATGCATTTTCAGCATACGCTACTGGTCGTCTGTGCTGGATCGGAAAGACTATATACTGTAGTGTGTTACTTTAGCGTTGTATACCTGAAAGTGAACAGCTGCCGGAGACCGTCACAATTTGTTGTCTACCCTAGTTCCTACAGTTCTAAGGTTGTTTAGGGTTCTTAGTATCTCGCTGGAAATGACACCCAGTAAATGAAGTGCATTCACGCTTTGAAACATGGGTTCTAATTCGTTATTTGACCAACACGAATGGTCTATACTATTGCATTGTCTGTTGAAACCGTTCACTCGTCAGACACGTCTAAAGCTCTGTCACATTTGATCTGACACCTCCGGATCGATGATGGTTCAGTACAATCCAGGGTTGCCTAACAGAACTGTGATGCAATGTGCACTTGAGTTCATACCGGTTGCTTTTGAGCTAAATCGATTGCATAATAGCAAAATCTTTCAGTCATTCTGTTTGCTCCAATCAGGAACGTGGTATACATCTACTTTGAAATCCTTTATTCATGAATGAGACGTGACAGCTTTTTGGCTCTGCGCATACTGCGAATATTCGCATCAGTAACTTCTCGAGTTTGCTTACCTCCCAGCACCAGCTCATAGCCCGGCGTAATTGTGCAATGTATACCACACCGACTCAAACAAACACGTCCGTCACTATATCGGTCAGAATGACAGCAGTTGTCTTTTCGCTACCTATGTCACTTCAAATCATAGCAAGAAAGCCGATGGTCTGTGCCGGCCCGTGGCTCCGTTCCTTCTCCATTATAGTCATTCTTCATTGTGGGGTAGTTAGAGATTAGATTATGAGTTTTTACATCGATATCCTTTCCCGCTGATTTCTATCTCACTCAGAAGCCTACTGGCATCCGAACTACATCACCCAGAGTTTGTTGATCGTGAAACCGTGTTTACTGTCTTCATATTGTTACATCTACTAATGGTGTGAGCCATGGATAAGATTGAGGATAACCCAAACTTCGGTGCAATTTGTGCACAGTGCTCGCTGCGTGCAATATCCGTGGACCAGATCGTAGACACAGTAAGTATGTGAATTCAAGCAAAAAACCCAAAATTTTGATAGCAGATCAAAGAAAGCCTACTGTCAACAGAATGATGTCTAGAAAATAAAACTTCAGCTTTCAAAAGTTTCTGAATAACGGACAAAGAGGAATAATCATCATTGTCATTTGAAGCGGCTTTGGAGTGAGAGAGTGGAGATCTAGTTGTCATCTGACGACACAACCATGACATCATCATCATCATTGTCAGGTGTACTAACCGCGTACTCGTCGTACAGTGGTTGTAGCTGCCGCAGTTTCGTTCACCGATGATTTGGGGGAAGGGGTAGGTAGCTGCGTATTGCATGCGGGAGCTGATAAATTGGTGCATAAATCCCTGTCAGTCAGTGGGCTGTCAAGTGGGGTGGGGTGGGGATTGGAAAAGGAGCTATGCAAAGGGACGACACTCTTACCTTCATTTTTCATCGTGGCTGGCTGCTAGCGAACACAAAACTAATCCTCTCATGTGTCCCACAGGAAATGATTAGAAATCGGAGTCATTTCCAGAAGTATCCACTAACTCATCCAGTCATTTGCTCTGTCCAGGCATGGCCTTTCCTTTGTAGCTAAGCTCCTGTGCTTAATACAGCGCGCAAAAGCATAGTAATACTACAATGCTGTACAACCCAGACTTCCAATAGATTGTTTTGTATTCCGAGATAATTTTCAACCGAAAGTTCAACTTTTAAGTTCCACGCTTGCGCCACACTTGTGCGAGTCGATAGGTACACAAATAAAACTGTGGGAAAATTCAGTTTCCCTTATGCGTATATGGGTAAGACAGAAAATTCAGACTATGGCAATCATTGATTTACTTGGACAGTGGGACCGATAAACCCAGGGTAAACACGATTCGCCTGTCCAATGCGTACCGTTGAGTCCTTCTATGAGTTATGGATTTGTGTTGCTGTTACGCGTAAATCAGATTTCACTGATGCATCACCAGTCGATTTTTCCATGAAAACACTCCACTCTTCGACTTGCCATATTAGAACGCATGGAAAACGATATCTTTCGCATAAAGGAAACTAATCACAAGGTTGTTGAAAACTCTTCGACAGCCCACGACCGGTTTTGCCCTTCTTGGGGCTCATCAAATAGGCGTAGTCCCGGAGTTTCCGTCAACCTTATGTTCTAATTGAACCCAAATCGGACTCATTTGCAAATCAATTAGGTTTTTACGAAAGACAACTGAATCTCTCGTTTATGATATTCTACAACCTTGTGAGTAGTTTTTTTTATGAAAATGTACTGCAATGTCTCGAATATTGTGCCAACTGAAACATGAGGCGGCCTGTGTGCAGCACATCCAGTTGTAGAATAGCATGAACGAGAGATTCAGTTGAGTCTCTCGTGAAAACCAAATTGATCTGCAAATGAGTGTATTTCTCGAGAAGAGAAGATATTTTTCTCCTTAGCTGAAGTCACAGCAACATGTCAGTTGGGCAGTTATGGTGTTATGAACTGTATGCAGAGTCTGACAAAACTGGGCTTGCATTTAGCGAATGGAGTGAAATAGTGCCTTATTGATATACGGAACCGAGCTTTTGGCTTACCATTCTCAAGCCAAAGTCCCTGTGGTTGTTTGTACCGAGGCAAGATAGCGGAAACGGAGGGCTTCGTTGATGGTTCAGTGGTTTCCCTTCTAGGGGAAATAGCTGAACTCCGAATTCCAGTCGACAACGGTGAAAACGCGAATCGGCTAACGCTGAGTGGGCGTGGAGGTACCACCCAACCGTTCTCGGTGAATTTTGCGCTACCTTACAGATTGCATTGGGTATGAATGAACGTCCGTATCAGAGTTCTCTCGTCACTCGTCCTGCAAAAACTTTAGTCAGTCTCATTAACCTTCAAATTCCAAAAGATTACCGCTTTTTTCTCGACCGTGAATTAGTTGCTGATCAACGGATGATTATACTTATACATCCGTCACGCAGAAATCGGATCCTATCGTGGTGTGAGGATTTGTGTGCCGCCGTGACCCACTTAGCTATGATGGGTGGTGTTCCTTACGGCACTCGCAGAGCCTCTCATGCCAGGTTGGTCAATTGTCTGACCAACGGTCTCCGGGCTCCTTCAGGTTGGCGATGGGAATGAGTGGCGACTTGTTCCTTGAAAATTCTAATGCACTTGTATTTCCCGCCAGTTACCGATTCATCGTGGTCAGGCTTCTGAGCTAAAGGTTCTGGTCAAAGAACCTATTCTCCTTCTGTCTAGGTCTGGGGACCTTAGCAGTATCCCAGTCTATGTACAACCATGATAACTGCAACCAACAATAATCTTATTCATGGTGCCATCAGACAGGTCAAACTACTCGCTGTATAAGTAAAAACAGACTACTGCTGACGCCGTACGTTGGTTACAGGTTCGTTCTCCGATAATTTGGGGAGGTAGGGTAGATAGCTGTGCACTGAGCGCGGTAGCTGTTATAAGTAATGCATAAAAGCAGGTTTGTCAGTGAACTTTTGATTGGTAGGTTTGAAGGGGTTATACATTGGAGGCAATAGCTTGGATCCATGATCGCCAGGAGGGCGCGACTGGGCCATTTCTGACACTGTCTTTAACAATTGGTGTGTCCGTATGAGGATCACCACCCAGGGAGATGTCAATGACCAGAGCAACTGAGTTTTCTCGGAATGGCTTATACACTTCCCTGCCAAGCCGCTGTTTCACTACCTCTGGCTCGTTTCCTCCCTATACGTGGTTGTGCGAAAAGAATCTTTCTAGGATAGGTGCATACGCTCACCTAGACACTGCCTGCTTGCCAATAGATCACTTCAAGTCTTCTATGGCAGGTCGCTTACTACTGGTAATCGTAATGATCCATTCAATAAATCCACATTGAAACCATGGTTAGCGGAATCAGAACCAGGTCCGTTATTTAGATTCGATGAGTTAGTTTCATTGGAGCGCTATGTGGCAGAAAACATAAAAAAGTGAACACTCTTGCATTGCCACGTTCAGTCATTTGCGTGTAAACAGGTCGTTGTCTGCGGTGAAGTCAATCGAAGTTATTTAATGTTTTGATACCGCCCAGTACTGAATTTCAAGATAAACCACAAAACTTCATCGACTGCTACCATTCACCAAAGTTACCATTGATTGCCACTCAGTAAATACAGTTTCACCAAATTCTACTGAAAGATCTCTTCGACAACATATCATGTATCTTGTCTAACGTAAATCCTATCTTCCAGTTGGCCATATAGCTCTCATTCCTTCATCCTATTGGAGAAAGCGTGAAGCGTTCTAGTACCTTCAGTGAACTAAGAAGCAAACAACTTGCATCTCGAAATCAAGGTGGCGAAAATGGCAAAACAAGAATGAAACACCATTAGTGCAGTGTCGTTCAGACAGTCAATAGAACCTACGGTCTTCAGATGTCAGTGTACAGTCCATCTGTTGGAAGACTTTCAGTGTTCGATCATAGACGTCATCGGAGCATTGCCGAATTTGGTGGGGACACCGGATCAGCAATGCTGAAGTTCGTCGAATGGTATTCGGAAGAAATAACTCACCCTCGATAGGTGAACTGATCAAACTGCATAGGCTGCGCAAACTTGGCCATGTGCAGCGTATTCCAGTCGACCGACTTCCCCGAAGGGTTCTTTTCGCACAACCACGTAAAGGGTGGAAGAGAGCCAGAGGAGGTCAAACAATGACTTGGCAGCGAAGTATAAAAGCCATTGCCGGCAAACTCAGCTGCGCTAGTCATTGCCGTCTTCCTGGATGGGGACCCCGAGACGGGCCATATCAATGGTTAGAGACATTGTCAGACATGACCCAGTCGCGCCCTCAATGGCGTTCATGCATCAAAGCTATTGTCTTCAATGCATAGCTTTATTCACAATCCCCCCACTTAACAGTCCACTGACAGTTCTGTACTTACGCATAAATTTATCAGCTCTCACGTCCGATGCGCAGCTACATACCCTACCTCGACAACTCACAGGTGAACAGAACTGTGGCAGCTGCAGCCACTGTTCGACAAGTACGCGGTTATTACAGCTGACATTGATGATGACGATGATGGTGATGATGATGATGATGATGATGATGATGATGATGCCCTCATCACGGATATTCAAGCCGAAGTTCCATTAACCAGGAGTGAAACAAGTCTCACATGGTTCTAAGTGATCATAATCTGACTAGAGGGAATACCGCTATATGTTACGATCATATTCATGTTCACAGTTGTCCTCCTGTTGTGGTTTGAATATTCTGGTGAGTCCAACTCAAGGGGGATTCGAGTTTTGCTCTTGTTAGATTTCATCAGTAGTGCATACCATGGTCTTGCAGGGGTATGAACTCAAGACGCTCGACATACGAGGCAACCTTGCTAGCACCATTCCACCAGCGCATGTTGGAAGCATCTGAATTATCTCTAGATTATTCCTGTCAGAGTGTCAAAGTATTAAGGTCTTTGTTTATTGTTTAACAAGGGACAAAGAACGATATACTGAGTGCACAAAGTTAGGACCCCGAGAAAGTCTCGCAGCCTCACTACCTATGGAATATTCATCAGCAATTTTAAGATTGTAGCAAGAATTTGGTCAAACGCAGTCGCCGTA
The DNA here is from genome assembly GCF_000715545.1 of Opisthorchis viverrini. Lineage (NCBI taxonomy): Eukaryota > Metazoa > Platyhelminthes > Trematoda > Opisthorchiida > Opisthorchiidae > Opisthorchis > Opisthorchis viverrini. Next base: position 501,647 of record NW_008751949.1, read on the forward strand.
GCGTAGTCTGTGTAAAGCTCTCATTTTGGCTGGAGATCAGATGGCTGTGGATCTCTTCGTCCAGCTTGGCAGTTTGCTTGCAAACGTCTCCTCACTAATCGTGGAAATATCACCAGTGCGCGATTGGTTGGGTCTCACTGTGAATGATATCGATGCGACTCAGATGAGACTCAGCACGAGATCAAGGCTCAATGGAATCTTGTTGAATAATTATTGTAAACGAGCGTAGGAACTTTGTTGAGCTACAGGCTACCACCTTCTTGGTCCAGGAGACTTTCCGTCGGTCAGTGGTTTCACATTAACCAATTAGGACTCAGTCTTCCATTTAGTTTTGCTTCTGGATCACACGACAGAGCACCATGCGCTCGCCTAATGTACTCCGGACGGCTCCGAATGATTAATATTCCCCGGATCCGGGGATATTATGATCACAAACAGGACGTATGGGGAAAAGATTGGCTCCGTATCCTTCGCAGTAATTTAGCCAGACAAGACAGTCCTCGGACCAGACTAGGCCCGTGGAAGTTGTGTGCGCGTGAACCGCAGTGTGAGTGAGAGTTAGACCGAAGCAACAGCCGCGCAGCTGTAACACCTTTTCCGTAGCTAACTGCCATGCTACCCGACGGAAGCGCGAGAGTTGAGAAACTGCCGGTTTGCCCAAGTCGAGATGCAGAAGCTGGGCCACGGGCCTTCCTGTCAGTAAGCGATTAGGACAAGAGGCAGTGTCGTAGGTTACATCTTTCCTAGACAATATCTCTTTCTTACGCAACTCGGCAGACTTATACATCCATGTTGACCACTGGCTATTGATTTTGGCCAGACTGATGTGCAGTCACCGTTTTGATCATGTTCGTTTATCCTACACAAGTTTGAGATACGAAAAGTTTCACCTTCACGCACATACTACTTTTCATATTCTTCCACTCCGGGGAGACCAGTGAGCTCCAAAATGTCGTACAACCGCTGGTGAGCACTTTCTTTGGCATGGAAAAAGTTGGTGGCTTGCGGAGTAAACCAAGCTAGCATTTTGGTCTTTTGTCAGTATTCATGAGTTGCATTTTGCGATAACTTCGTTCATGGTTTCAATGTTCAGTAATCACCGCCTCTGATGCAGCAAATTCAGAATGTCCCGTTTCATTGGTCTGTTTGAATCTCAACCTCAAACAAGAGGAAATCTCATTGACTTATGCTGTGTATACATTGTCAATTTCGGATTCCCCTCGCTGTATGACCTTCTGAATAGAGGTTGATGATTTTGTGACCTGTATGTCTCGGGTGGTCATTAGTTTGATATTGAGTTTGACCAGGCCCTGAAAGCCTTCGGATAAAAAGGAAATTTGATGGCACAGTATCAGACGGCGGACCTTCCCCAGAAGGAGTCCACGGGTGCCGTCCAAAAAACAAAAATGCTATCTTCGGGGGTTACATTTCTGATGATAATCGGCTCTTCCATACATACGACCTCTTTTTCTGTGTTTTCAGGTGCGCCAAAAAGTCCCCTGCAGGGCAACCGCATCTGCTTCGAGTCCATTGACTTTTGCATCTTGAAATCCCAGAGATGGTATGTGTTAGTTGGTACTGTAAATTTTTGTAAATTTTGAAACGGTTACTGGCTTTGAGGAATATATCTGTAATTTGAGAGTTGGTGTAGCATCAAACCTACTTGGGTAATCTGCCTCCTACATTATCCTAGCAAGTATTTGAGGGTGTGGATAACTCGAATTTGTATGACAGGTTGCTTTTGCTCTCACTTCCTACTCTTGCTTTCAGTAGAGACGATTGTAATAGTGCCAAGTGCTTTACTGAGGGACCATTTTACTTTCGAAAGAAACACTGTTGTCCGGAATATAGAACAATTTCGATTGTAGACATAAAGGAGCACTATGGGTTCGAACAATTTCTCTAGACGAAAGTACTGGTAGAATGAAGGACGGTATTGTGTGGACGTTCGACTAAGTGCAGGGAAGAACATCGTCCACATATGGGATTTGTTAACGATTTCTTTCAGTCAGTGGCCAGCGAGTCAGAGTCAAATCCATTGCTATATTTATCGATCACCCGACACGTGACTCCGATGGCCTAGACGCAGTATCCTGTGAAGCGTTTAGCGATTGCCTAGGGAACTTCGATTGAACGAAGTCGATCTGCACTGCACACGTAAAGCATCTGAAATATTAAGGCTAAATTGACTAGAATTAGACTGCTACTCGTTTGTTTCTGAGTGTCAGTTCAGCGCTGAGTCATTCAGTTGCCATAATGGAACTCTTAGAAAGTACCCATCTGAAAGAACAGCAGAAACCAGGAATGTATTACTGGTCACACTTGGATAAGCAATGCTCGTTCCATTCCTCTCGTACGGACGCTGCTTGTCCTGGAAATCGCGCTCAGTCTGATTTCTGAAAAGGTTGTTGTCTCTAATCAGACGAATAGTTTTCCTTAGCAATCCACTGTAGTTGGCAAATCTAATGTTATCTTCTGTGCTTGATTGCTTTTGACGTCATCAGAGAGGTGGGTAACCTTATACTTGACAAAAGGGTATGATGGGGTTTTGATATGTTTGGATATTGTGCGTGCCCACTATGTGACTTTCCGATTGCTCATTTGAAGACGCTGCATAATACTCCAAGAAACCGAATCCAGCGATGCTTGCATCGCCAGTTTCTATTCGGACTGTCTGACCGAGTGTTGAAAATGAAGGCATCTTGGCTGTTTGTGGTAGCCTCGTCCTGGATCGCCAATCTGTGGTATCTGCTGCTTACTCGCCCCAGTGCCTAGTGCCTAAAAAAAGACTCACAGAAGGGAACACAACGGCTGTATTCCGAACAAGCGAGTGAGTGAGAGTGCGAGTGCGAGAGCAAAGGTTACAACGGTCCCACGCTATTTAAAGGGAACTTTCTGACGCTGATCCAGGCTGTCTGATAGGCGTTAGTGAACACCCATCAAAACCGATCGTGCCTCTATGAAATGCCTGAACGATGATCACATTCGGTCGTGCTTTTGTGGCGTGCATGAACACTCATCAGGTGTTGCTGAATCGATTGAATGATTGACTGGTCTGGGCGCTTTCCGGCTTTCGTGTTGAGATTTTGGTGGAGCAGTAAGTTTCAGACGTTCTGAGGTTACATTCACGAATCTGACCTTCCTGATAATTTCCCTTCAGGGTCTTTCGGACAATCGGGTGTGTTCCTATGATACTGGGGCACTAGTGTCCTGAGATTGGTGTTGCTTTCAAATGATCACGAAAACGACAACAGGGAGACATAACCCCATACGGGGTATCAATCCACCTACCTTTGGAAGATGATTATTCGGACGATCGGTCTGTACCTAACTGATACGTCTGTCCGCCATCCAAAGACGGGAAACCATGACAGCACTTTCTCCGTCGTTCAAAACAGTTTTAATAGAGAAATGGCGCCGCAAACTGGAGTCATTCTACACACTGTGAGATGAATTCTACCTGAGCCTATCTGGTTGAGATCAAGGACAGTAGCTCGTACAGCGCTTCTCCATTGGCAACCATTGGACTGGTCGGTGGCTCAGTCCGCGCCTCGGACTGGTGACGAGAACGGTAGATTAGGATCACGTCTAGATACCACTATGATAAACTTCTGAGACCTGGTGTTATTCGAACATGTTATTACTTCAGCTTCGGTGCGTAACAACATCATGCACATATGTGTGACGACATATGCACAAAACTTCTTGCAGCTCTTCCACATTGTAAGAATCAATCCCTTACAGTCAACAAGTGATTGGGCCTTGTCATAGGGGAAGAGTTCGTGCCTCCAAAGGAGCTATACTGAAGGGTCTCCGAGCATGACTGTCCCACATGGTCAATGGTGAGGGGTTTGACTAACACGGAGAAGTACCACCGCCCGACTTAGAGAAGCCATGCGTGGTTCGCCACTCGCGCTACCGAAGTGGGATGCCTGCCCCACGCCCATCAAACAAGCCATAGTGTACAAGTTACACTGACTCTCCGCTCTGCTGTCCCCCATGACTTTCCAGCCTCTCAATAGTTTAAATTGCAACGTCAACTCTTTCCGCGTTGTTTTTTTGTTGAAACTCAACGTCTGATGGTCTGAGGTCTGGTGACCTCACGCATATTCAGTTGCCGAACTACTTGACTGCTTCCACTTTAAGGGTAGATTTGTTTCTACACATATCCCTCCATCACTGGTTCGAGGATATGTATTCTTTATACCTGTAAGCCCAATTTTCAACTTTTATGGTTCGGGTTTACTGGTCTGTTAAAACAAATAAGTTTGTCGTGCTTATCAGCTACCAAAAGGCAACAGCGTGTCCTTCTGTCGGACTAAATGAAGTGTATACCTTACTCTGACCCACATCAGAACCCCGTGTTGTCGGTGGCTCTTCTCAAAGACCCAGGCATTTTTTGTTGCCCTGGAACAATTCACACACTTGATCAGTTCTTAAAAATTGTGACATCTCGTCGGAATAATTGCCTCCAATTAAAATTTCTTTCTTTAAATGGAACGCTCAAGAGTTCATCCTTTTCTAGCAAAACTTGCGTATTCCTGAAGACAACGCCTTCCTAAATGATTACCAATATGGATTCGGACGCCACCACTCCACTATCATTCAGCGTTCTCCTGACTGTCGATTGTTCGAACCTATGGAGCTGCCTGTCGATCCTTCAAAATCCTTATTTTCTGTGAGGGCACTGCATGCCAACTGTGTGGGCAAGTATAGTTATGTAGCGAGTTTCCACCGAAGTCCACTGGTGTAAGATGACCCTGAAAATTCGCCGTGAACTTGTGAATGACGTCCTGCTTGAGACTTCCAGGATGTCTCTGAAGGCTCAGCATAGTCATCGCCAGAGACTGCAACGTCAGTACTGACACAACCGCTTTGCTGCCGTACAATCGCACATTTCATTTGAGTTTAAAGCCTTAAAATAGGCTCGAGATAGGTTAATGAGTAAGGCGCCAGTTTACGGACCGGAAGGTCCGTGGTTCGAACCCAACCTCAGCATCTTAACTGCTCCAGTCTAGGTTTCGACAACCTCGCAGTATCCAAGCCCTTGTGCTTCCTTCGGGTAGCATGGCAGCTGGGCACCCGAAGGGTTTTACAGCCTAACCATTTTTTTTTATTCTGAATCAATGTTTGCTAACCCGTTGAGAATTTGAAGTGGCTATTTCGTGCTCTTCTGTTCTTCCTTACGAATAACTGAAAAGTGGGAATGGTTGTGAGATTCCGCTTTTACTAGTTTTTTTTATACTTCAGTGTACTATTTAGAGCCCAAACTGACATGCTTTTGATTACATTCACTGGATTATCTCGGGTGAGACTCACACATGTTCGCTTGTTTAACTGCGTCGTTTCAGGTGCATCCGCGGTGCTTTGATGAATTAGTGGCAACACGCTTATCCCAGGGGATTTTAAATTTCAGTGAAGGAATTTCACTACTCATAAGCTTCAATAAGAGCAGTACTCGAGTACAGTGCAGACGAATTGTGTCTAGACAGCACGGCATTACTTATAAAAACCCCACAAACACTCGCAATTAGGTACAATTAGACGTGTCCATTTTCGGATTTTAAAAATGTCCTTCTACGCTGCTCTTGGTCGCGTTATCCAAGAAATAAACTGAGGTTTTTGGGTATACAAGTATTCAATGCTACGCTAGTTTCTCCAACGGTCAGCACTTTTTAGGGCAGGCAATAAATGATGAAAACTAGGGGAGATCTAGTCATAAGGCCTTCCATTCAGTAATAGACGACCCGGTCGAATGGCTTAATCTACAAAACAGTATGAAAGAAGAATAGAAAACTTGAGCACGCAACTCAACCAGAACCGAGTGCCAATTAGCCGCTCGGGGTCAAACGATGTGGTCTTCCACTGCTAACCACCAGATCGCGAGTTTGGATGATTTGTGTGAACCACATTGATGATGATTTCGGATACGGATGAAACAGCAGTATTGCGGAATTGTACAGTGCTTCTTGACGGATTTTTGGCACAGAATGCCTTCACTTACAGGACCAGAACTCTCTGTCAAAAATGTTTCCAAATCTCTCCATCCTACTAATAATCATAAGAGTAGCGACTGACATGAAACAACAACCTGAAAAGCTCCCAGCTTCGAATGTACCGAGTGCTTCATTAAAAGAAGCTCCCATGTCAACAAACTGCTGAATTCGATGGGACTTTCAGATAAGGGTTATGGAACTGGATTGGGGCATAGTCAGGATATCTAATCGCGGGATTCTCGTCTGACTAGAATAGACGGTTTCCCGGACATATGAACCCAGTTCCTAAAGTTATTTGTATTGGCCGCCGGTGTTCTCGCTGAACTTTCTACTAGACTGGAGAGAGCCAACAACACTCGTAGACATTCTGTATACCTTACGTTTAAATGCGCTCATACTTATCCTGTTTAGGTTCAGTGATTTTACATAAATGACAGGCAATTTACCAGTCAATTTCTCTCCCGTGCAGCTAATTCGCTATCGACTAGGACACAATGATCACGATCGTAACTCCGTGCGCGAATATAACACCCGATTCACACTGCCAATGGAGCTCAAACATCTGGAAGGTAAGATGAAACTAAGATGCATCATCATCATCATCATCATCATCATCATCATCATCATCATCATCATCATCATCATCATCATCATCATCATCATCATCACCATCATCGTCATCATCAATGTCAGCTGTAATAACCGCGTACTTGTCGAATAGTGGCTGCAGCTGCCACAGTTCTGTTCACCTGTGAGTTGTCGAGGTAGGGTATGTAGCTGCGCATCGGACGTGAGAGCTGATAAATTTATGCGTAAGTACAGAACTGTCAGTGGACTGTTAAGTGGGGGGATTGTGAATAAAGCTATGCATTGAAGACAATAGCTTTGATGCATGAACGCCATTGAGGGCGCGACTGGGCCATGTCTGACAATGTCTCTAACCATTGATATGGCCCGTATCGGGGTCCCCATCCAGGAAGATGGCAATGACTAGCGCAGTTGAGTTTGCCGGCAATGGTTTTATGCTTCGCTGCCAAGTCATTGTTTGACCGCCTCTGGCTCTCTTCCACCCTTTACGTGGTTATGCGAAAAGAACCCTTCGGGGAAGTCGGTCGACTGGCATACGCAACACGTGACCAAGCCAGCGTAACCCATGCAGTGTGATCAGTTCATCTATCGAGGGTGAGTTGTTTCTCCCGAATACCATTCGACGCACCTCAGTATTGCTGATCCGGTGTTCCCACCAGATTCGGGTACTGCAATTCGGGTACATCAATGGTCGAACACTGATAGACTTTTTACGTCCTTAACGCCCAACGGCCCGGTTTTTGATCCGTATAGTAGTATGGAGCACACCGCGACGTTGTAAACTCGACTATTGACGGATAAGCTGATGTAACGCCTGCGCCACGAGTGATGCAGGTTCACAAAAGCTTCCCTGGCCTTCCCAATCCGGATGGAAATATCATCTTTCGCGAGACCACCGGGACTGATACAACGGCCCAAGTAAACAAATTTACCTACCACCTCAATCGGTTTGGCTACAAGCATGAGCCCAGGTTTCGAGCCCACCCAGTCTTGCTGTAGTACTTTACACTTTGCAGGTGTGAAGCGCATGCCAAACCGCGAGGCGTAGGACTTGTCTTGGACGTGCGAGTGGATTTAGCAAGTGGTGGCAAGATGGTCGGTTGAAATAAGGTCTAATCAGTTTCTAGAGTGAACCATATGCTGCTGCCGCTACGATGGGTTTGGACATGACACAGTACGTGAAAAAGAAGAGTAGTGATACAAGACGTCGCGTCTAAGTCTTCCACATTGACAGAACAAAAGAAGGGCGGAAGGCGAATTGGGACTTTTTAAACATTTTCCCTGTAGCGCTATAAAAAAAGCAGCGATCAATGACAGGCAATACCCTCTGTATAGGCATAGGACTGTCCGAAGCACATGTTCCGGTGAATCTCTGAAAACGATTGGGTATATGATTCCTGACGGTTCGTCAACAAGACGTTTCCATCCTGCATGCTGAACGGTTGACCAGCATTAAGTCATCAGTCTCAACTACGGCGAAAAACTACCTAACTTGTAAGATTTGAAGTTCCAAACGTCAGTTGGTTGACAAACGATAAAACGTGTGTGAATGTCAAAGGCTGTGTTTGGAATGCTTAAGTTTACGATGGGAATAATAGGAAAAAAGTGCAATGAATATATTTCGACAAATGCTCTCATTTGCACAGGAATTCGGTTCTGACAGGAGACTCAGCAGAGTCCGGCAAAATCTCTCGTTTATGGTGGTCGAGGAGTTCCCAGCGGCCTCATGAGTAGTGGGTTACGTCTAGACAACAACGTGCCAAACATGCTTCTTTAACCATTACTTACCCATAAATTCTATTCACTAATTTGTTACCAAAAATTTCCAGTTTTTCTTCGGTCAAATAAATGAGGATAAGTTAACAAGGTTCCGATGGGAATGGTGAACAAAAAGACGAATAGGTCGCAGTCGGTGGAGCGTTTACATCTGGATACAGTAAACTTAGCTTGGTGAGTGTCCTCTGGGTCATGTATGCGACTGCGTTTACTGGGTTTACTCGGGCATTTTGGTAAACTGTCAGCAGAAGGCGTCCAGTGAGCAGGCGCGTAAAAGTTTGGCATCCCCTGTAAAGCAGAGAAGTCTTCGAGACCTTGTAGGAGGATCTTTGTCAATTCCCATTCGGAAGTTGTACAGCCCTGTTGAGTGTCTATAAAATTGACTTTGCTCTGCAGTAGCATACCAGATTATACACTACAACATCTCAGTAGGTGGCAGTTAATAGTAGGTTTATCGTGTTAAATTTAGGAGTAATCGAGGACCCCCTCTGAACCGGACAGGGAACCTTAAGCATAATCCAGTCGCAAAAGAGAATCCTTACCGAAAGGAGACTTTAATAGGCGGTTGGTCATTGGTGGCTAATGGGATGGCAGTTGATCTGTTCGCCGAGCTTGGCAATTGGCTTGCAAACGTTTCGTCCCCAGTCGAGGAGACATCGTCAGTGCGCAGTTGAATGGGTGTTTCCTCCTTGCCTAGCTGCGTTTGTGTAGTTTTTTGTGGAGTATTCAATATCCTGTCATGTGACTGGCTAGTCGGTATATGCCTTCTGTTGCATCATGGTAGGATCGATCGTGATTTTGTTTTGCTGCGTTGTGGCCAATGTGTCTCTTATTCCATTGGTTTGTTGGATGGCTGTTTTGGGGTGTTCCGGGTCTGTTTGCAATTGGTCCGTTCCCGGCTTGTGTTTCGTTGTGGTCTTCCTTCCTTGATTCTGCTTGGTTGTGACGGTGTCTTCTATTTTTGGTAGTTTCCTTGCTTCAGCCTGATTGTTTGTTTCTTTTCTCTTCGTCCGCCTCTGCGTTCTGTAGTTCCGTAATTCTTTTGTTTGCAGTGGCCGATAGACTGGATCAATTTCGATGTGTTTGTTGGTAGCTTTTTCAGTAGAGTGCCATGCTTCTATGAATTCACGTTCTTTCTTTGTTCTCGCTTGAGCCAATATGTGAACGGTGCTCCAGTTGAACTTGCGTCCATCTTGATCTTCGTGTACTGAGACGAGCGAAAATTGGTCATGCCTTTTGGTTGCAAGTTTGTGTTCATATCTCCTGGCAGAAAGCTTCCTTCCTGTTTGTCCCACGTAGTGTTTGTCACAATCTCCGCACTGGATCTTGTACACGACGTTGGTCCTCAACTTTGTGTCTAATCGTCCTCTAGGGTTTGATAGTGTTCTCCGTAAGGTGTTTGCAGGTTCGTGGGACACTGTTGTGTTGTACTGTCGTAGCAAGCGTGCTGTCATTTCCGAAATATTCCTGATATATGGAAGTGTGATCCGTTTGCCTTCTCCTTGTGATGTAGGGTTGGTCAAATCGGGTTTTCTCAGTGTCCGCCAGATGAAATTTCTCGGGTATACGTTTCTCTGAAAAGCTCTGTACAAGTGTTTCTCTTCTCTGGCTTTTGACTCCGTAGTGTTCCAGTGCGTCTCAATACGCTTGAATAGGGTCCGGATGCAGCTTTGCTTGTGACAGTTGGGGTGATTGCTGTGGTAGCTCAGAATTTGGTCTGTGTGCGTTACCTTCCTGTAGACTTCCGTCTGCAGTTGTCCGTTTGGTAACCTAGTGATGAGAATATGGTGGAAAACGCTGTTGATCAGGTGACTTGTTGGTTCAAGTTCATTCCTTTTGAGAATGACAAAAGTGTCGTCTACATAACAGATCCATATCTTGGGGTTTATGTCCGGAAGTACAATTTGCTCTAGTTCTTGCATTACAACTTCTGCAATAAATCCAGAAATCCGAGATCCCATCGGTGTTCCTCGTACCTGTTTGTAGTAGTCGCCGTTGAGTTCAAAATATGTGGTCAGGCACAGGCTGAGCGATTCGCAGAGGTCTTCTTTTTCCAGCGATCCATTTGGTTTGTCATATCCGTCCAGCAGTTTGGCGAGAGTCATCTTGGCGGTGTCCATATCTACCGATGTAAACAGTGAGTTCACATCAAAGGAAACCATCATTTTATCCTCTTCGATCTCTCTCTATCGGCCGACAAGTGACGCCTGACAGTCATCATGGACAAATCGGACTACACCAATAAAGCGAAAGCTATACTGAAAGACAGGACTACGTATCGCCACATCGGGAATGACCAAAGCAAAAAACTTGCGGACAAAATCAATAGAAAACTGGAGAAACTCCATGAGCTCCAAAGAATCACACGAGAAGAGTACTGGAAAATTAGAGCTCCGGACATGGACATTCCCCGCTTCTATGGACTCCCGAAAGTTCATAAAGAAACAACACCCCTACGACCAATCGTATCGCTCCCGGGAACTCCAAACTACAACCTGTCGAAAGAACTGTGGAGGAGGTTGAAATATCTCATTAGTGAGTCACAAAGCTCAGTCAACAACGCAGGACAATTCCTGGAGAAACTGAGAAATATAGAGATCGAATAGGATGAAATGATGGTTTCCGTTGATGTGAACTCACTGTTTACATCGGTAGATATGGACACCGCCAAGATGACTCTCGCCAAACTGCTGGACGGATATGACAAACCAAATGGATCGCTGGAAAAAGAAGACCTCTGCGAATCGCTCAGCCTGTGCCTGACCACATATTTTGAACTCAACGGCGACTACTACAAACAGGTACGAGGAACACCGATGGGATCTCGGATTTCTGGATTTATTGCAGAAGTTGTAATGCAAGAACTAGAGCAAATTGTACTTCCGGACATAAACCCCAAGATATGGATCTGTTATGTAGACGACACTTTTGTCATTCTCAAAAGGAGTGAATTTGAACCAACAAGTTATTCGCTCTTTAAAACAACGTGCCAGTTTCTACTTCTGAGTTTGGTTTCAACTCGACCATTGTGAGTGGAGGATCGCTTACTGCTACATGCTATCCTCTTGAGTTTTGAAGGCCTGTTTGATACCTGGAAAGCAGCGCAATCATTTGAGCTTGGTGCGTTCCTCTGGGTAGGTAGAAGCCAGTATCAATATTCTGAGTTCTCCTATATTGGGGATAACTGGGTGGCTAATCTCTTAGGCCTTCATCAAACGAATCTAAGCAAGGGCTTATGATTATTTGATCAGGAAGACGAAACTCCAAGTGGAGAAAAGAATGCTTCTCGTAGTTTGCCTTACTATACATCATCAAGTCAAAGGCACTGCGTATAACACACATTGAGGTTAGCTTGCCTCAGACCTCGGAGTTTTTCATGAATGTGTAGCAGACCCCCAAAAGCAACAACTTTCTTCCAGTGGGCTGTTTTTATCTTGGGGGGAGGGTTCACCTCGTTCACAATTAGTGGGGAGGATTAACACCCTATTCTTGGATGAGTTGGGTCATTTGGAAATGATGGTTTTGCCAACGTGCGAGAGCACCTTAATCCGCATTGTCGCTATGGTGCATTCGGAGCACGGTATGCAGCAAGAATCCTTCACAAACTGCTTAATACGCATTGCTACTTGTACTGGGTTTCAGTAGTGAGATTCATTGAAAAATTTGGTTGAACTCGGCATCACTGCGGCCTCGGTGGATGCTGAGCACAGCTTGAGGTAAAAGGCGGAAATCCCAAGTTTTAACAGACAGTACTCAGACTCTAGAGGGTGAGCTGAATGTGCTAATCAGCTGAGTGTTATTGACAGGATTTCATATCTTCGTTATACGTTTTTTTCGGCCACAGCCTGCGCGAATTGACTGTTTAAACGCAGTGCACGGTTATCTGTTTTATGTAAATGGTCAGGTAGGTAGCTATCAGTTGTTTGGGCAGAAACATCAAGAAATCGATAAATAGAGGAACGACAGTTATCCATAGCTCGATGGGTACATCATTAAGAGAGTGCCTGTCTATTAAACAGATGTGATACGCGTTGAAAAGAACTTTCCCATTTCAGGCTTAACACCGATGGCTTACTGCCTCAAATATTGCATCATATCCAATAATCGTCAGACCCTGTATCAACGAACATTTGGACGAATGCACGAGAATCGGAGACCCCGAGTAAGCCTTAAGGTAAGTAACTCAACGACCCGAAATGGCATATGGAACGCCAGTTTTCTATATCCTCCACTAATTGTGAAAAATATCACTTACTGGCCGACTCATTCGTGATTATCGTGGTTTTGTGCATGCGGTATATCGACTGCCCCGCTGAAAGAAACAATCGAGTCGCTGTGTGCTTTTGTGATTGGCCAACAATTTACCCTTACACGCCGATAGCGCAGGTAGGCAGAATGATATTGTTACTTCATTGAGTGATGGAATAGACCGATATGTCATGAGTCGATCGGCCGATTCATAACTGATCATAACTGATGTCTGTTGGAAACTGCCCTTGGGTGGTACTGAATCGCGGTTTGTGCGTGAAATAGCACTCTAAATTAAAATCCCATTTGGTATGACCAAAAAGAAAGGCACAGAAGCCACAATCAGAGTTAGGTTTTTATAGTGTGACAATGACTGGATCGTAGCACCCTATCTCGGTCGTCATTGTCAAATAGGACGTTAATCCAGACCACTGTAGCCTCGAATTAGCCTAGTTAGTTCAACTAGTACTTCTTCGTCAACCTGGTCTTGATCACATCAGCTGGTCTACCGGAACGACTTTATCCTTGAATCAACCTAATGTCACTGATACGGTTGAAAGCTGAACAGCTAAAGTCATTGCAGAGCTAGAAGCGAAAGGACTAGAGCTTGAACTTGAGAAGCATCATCATCATCATCAAAGACAGCATGACATTAGTGCTCAACACCAATGCTTCACTGCCGTACAGCCATGACTTATTTGAAAGCCTTATTGTAAAGAAAAGAATAAAGGTGGATGGGGGAGGGACTTAGTGCTAGCTTAACACAATCATTCCGAGGTGCCTACACCTCCAGACATTCACTCAGGCAATCTGGACAGAAACTGACAACAAGAACGCCACTGACATCGATTGTCAGCCATATCTTGTAGTGTCTCCAACCAGGCACAGCGAGGATCACGCGGTCCCCATCCTGGAAGAAGAAATCATGCCATCGACCGGGTCGCCTTAATCCCCGAATGCAGCAGGATGGGGAAACGAAATCAGACAGTAACTTGGTTCTGACACCATAGCCTGTTTTAGTGGCGCGCTCGCCCAGTCGTATAATAGCACTTCGTACTTTGAGGGTGAGAGACGCAATTCGAAACGCATGGTAACATCACTTAGGTTATTTGGTGTGTTTCTTATCTGAATGGAAACTGAAAGAAGTAGCGCAACATTGGCCAAATATTCAATGAATTTAAGGGCTTCCCAGGAAAGAAGGTCCAAAATTAGGGTGAAAGACAACAAAAGTTTCTCACTTAATTAATCCACTATTAGGTTATGGAGAAAAGGTGACAAACAGTAAGCCTGAAGGGCACCACTTTTGGTCATGTTGGGAGAGTATTCCCAGCAGACCTTAACGCGCCCGCAGGTATATAGTATGATGGTTGGAGGACTGTGAAGAAAATGCGTGGCACACCATTGAAAGATAGACATCCCCACAAAGCAGCGCGACCGAGCCGGACATTACGTTCAGACATGAGAACAACAATTATTGTTTTTCTGTGTGACGATGCTCCAGCAGTTGTCGTGAGGTAGAGATATGGTAAATGCAGCCACGACCCGAACGGAACTCTGCTTGGTTTTCACGGCTCTCCTCACAAAGGTGCTGGTATTCCTGCGTGGGATCATATCTGTGGGCAACTTGGAAGCGATCATGATCAAACGGGCACTCTGTGTTTTCGCTTACCCGCCCTGCTGTATGCAGCAAGTAAGGCGACCCGGCTGATGGCACCACGCGACGGCCGATGTGGCATGAGAATATTGTTAGTTGTGTGGGTCAACTGCACTGATCAAGTTTTCTTCCACGTCTGGCAGACCAGTAAGGGCGGTTATCAGAGAGTGGTAATTACAAATCCGTGCATTTGGTGACGTACAAAAATGTAATCAAGTATTTCCAAGGTAATATTTGTGGCCCCATACCTATTTCCATCTAACCGGGCATAAGGGCTGTCAGCCGATCTCGGTGTTTGTCAGTACATTTAGACTACTTTGGCTTGGACGTGTAAAGCCTAAACATCCTTCATGAAAATATACTGCGATATCTCGAATATCGTGCCAATTGAAACGTGAGGCGACCTGTGTGCAGCACATTCAGTTGAAGAACATCATAAACGAGAGATTCAGTTGAGTCTCTCGTGGAAACCAAATTCCTTTGCAAATGAGTGTATTTCTCGAAAACAGTGCAATTTGGGTTCAAGTAACTCAGAAACTTGGGGACTGCGTTTATCTGATGAGCCCCAAGAAGGGCGAAACTGGTCGTGGGCTGTCGAAGAGTTTTCAGCAACCTTGTGAGTAGTTTCCTTCATGAAAATATACTGCGATATCTCGAATATCGTGCCAATTGAAACGTGAGGCGACCTGTGTGCAGCACATTCAGTTGAAGAACATCATAAACGAGAGATTCAGTTGAGTCTCTCGTGAGAACCAAATTGATTTGCAACTGAGTGTAGTTCGCGAAAGCCGGTGAAACACTTTCTGTCCAGCGGCTCTGTCAAGTCTTTCGTTTACCATGAGGTGAAAAAGCTTCGCTTTCAGTTCCACTTCAATGAAACTGCCAGCTTTAAAGAAGCTCAGAGCAGACGATGGATATGCATTGGTAGTGTATGAATTTTTGGACAAGTGTGAATAAGCGGATGACTCGAACTGGTAATCTACAAACTTTGGAAGCCGTAAAGGTTGTATCAGAAGGAGAACGGACGCTCGACTTAGTTCCACTGAGAAGAATCAGTATCTGATCCTCAATTTAAAGCAATATACCAGAATTATTTGCAACTGAAGCGACCGAGATAGCCCAGTGTTTAAAGTGTGAAATTAGTGACCAAAAGGTCCATGGTTCGAACCCACCGCCTCTACTCCTGTCTGGATTTGAACAGCCTGGTAGTAACTCAGCCCCCGGGCTTCCTACGGCTGACACGGCAGCTTGACTACACCTAAACGACCCGTTTGATTCGACTTATTTACTTGCAACGGGAAGACCAGCTCTGCAATTTGCAGATGGAAATCTCGCTGCTGTCAGTTTTAAGTCAACCATAGTATAGTTTCTAAACAGTTACTGATGCCATAGTTCCAGTTTCAAAAAGAGAAAAGTCTCAAAAGACTATTGGTTTGAGTAAATCACAAATCAGAGGACAGTTTGTGGACCAGGTGTAGCTCGGAATAAAGCTTTCTTGAGAGTCGCAGCCACAGGATGGGAAACACTCGGTCCTCTGCTCCTTGGCCTTAAGGGTGGAACATATGTGGCAGTTTGGTCCATGAATTTTAGATCAACACCAGTTATCTCATGCCAGCTACTGCGAGAAAGTAGGTCCACATTTTGGTAACAGTTTTTATCATTAACTGTAGGGTCGACGCTCGTAACTATTTAGACAAGCTAAAGAAAGTAAATCTTTATTTGTTTTACTTCAAAACTTTGATGACTGACTTATGTAGAGAAAGGATAGACTACAGTGGGAATAGCTTAATTAACACGAGATACAGTGAAATTCTTTCGCAAGTTGACCCAGCAGATATCCCAGTTGGTTGTTGATCAGATGGTCATTGGTCTGTTCGCTAAGCTTGGCAACTGGTTCGCGAACGCTTCGTCATCAGTTGAGGAGACATCTCTGCGTACAGTTGGGTGGGACCGTCGTCCCAGCTTACCTGTGCTTATGCAGTCTTTAAAGAGAAACATATCTCACAATGAAACTGACCGTCTGAAGGACAGCATTTTCGTAGTTTCACTGGCACCCTTGCCACGTTGGATTGCTCGTATCCGGTTGATTCTTTGAATAGAGGTCATCCCGTAGCCTCGGTGTCCTTTCTGATTGGTCCATTCACAGTTTGTGTTGCGCTGTGGACTGTTTTTGATTGGTCGTTCTGCTATCTCCTCTTTCTGTAAATCTTTCTGTTCGTTCTGAGTTTATTATTGTGCCCTGATTCTTATGGTTTTGGCTGGTTATTCGGCCATTCATTTTTTCTGTCGATCCATTTTCAAATGGGGACAAAATGTGCGAAAACCAGTGGATGGGGTTGGCAAACAGATCAACAACCATTTGATTGACAACTAATGAGCGTCCCATAGATGCCTGTATTTTGACATATTGGCATAAGTTCGGGGTGTATGAATACTTTTCTGTCGTCATTTTTCTTTGGTATAAATGAATTCATCTGGGGCAAAACACTACGACTCGTAAGATTCGGCTCACGACTCCGACTCTGGAAACCATTTGCTTAGTGCAGCCCTGTCACATCAAACAGTTCATCTGGAAGTTTTCAATCTTCCTCCCCTAGTGGTTAGTGTTGACAGTTCGTTGTTGGCAGTGCCAAACCTTCGTATCATTTCTTTTCGATCGCCACACGTGTATATAATTTATGCCATGTAGTTTCGGCGATCTATCATCCCGATCTATCCATACTTAATGTCTGTGCCTAGCCTAGAGACTGGGACCAACTTTGTTCTGATTCTACCCGGAGCCATCAGTCTACTAAGTATCAGTAAACACCACTAAACATCGAGCAAAAGTATAGGTGTTTTCACAAATAAAATGGAACCAGACGACGATCCCCAAGGGCCAAATCGAGACAGTTCACCTCGAACGACGTTTGGGTCAGTGAGAATTTTGACCAGTCAAATTCCCGCCTCAAATATGTTCATCCACTTATCTTCACTATTTATGGACTGCTCAGGTCAGGATGAATTTGTCTTACCGTGGAAGTCACGCTGTGATTTCAAGACGGTCTATGTGGGTATCTCACAAGTGGTACATCTAGATTCACAATAAGTTTTCTATCACAGACGAATAACTGGTTTAGTAAGCTGAACACGGTTGACGGACAACCAGAGTCAGGCGACTTATATGATGCCCCCGAAACTTTGAGGTACAAAAACCAAGATAACGACTGCATAACTGGAATTAAGTCAGCACTGGCGGTCATCGATAGTGGTTATGATAATGACACAGGTCACAGAGCAAGTCTGGTTAGTCTATCAACTTGGTTGGGGCACTATCTGAGGTGCGAATCCAATGTTCATTCAGCAAAACTTAGGGATGGCACAGCCATTTTAGCAAGAGACAATGATGCAAAGTGACAGACACCAAAATCTCTTCCACATACAACTGCCATAACCACTGGTCAAAATTAATGACGAAGTTAGAGGTTCGTTTGGGTTGCATCACCACCCAAGGTGATGAACTGAAGATGTTCTTAGTATTCCTGCATTCTAGATTAGATTACTTCCCTATTCGAAGGACCCCCCAACAGTGGGCAGTCAGCACCAAACTTTATATTATGAGATGAACAACCTGGAAGGGCCTCTAATGAATATATACGGCTTGTTGGCATCGAAGGCCAAAGTGATCAAGGGTGAAGTATCTGGAGCTCAAATCTCTGTTGTGTGGGGTTTTCGGTATCCAAAGCAGCACGGTCAACGAGTTGCATTAGTCGATTCGTTAAAAAACTAATCACTACACTGTCTCGAAGCCTACGAACTATACAACCGAGTTCAAACGCGCACACAGGCCTCAGACGTTCATGGATCAGAACGTTGCCCGTTGCCCTCTTTATTTCTGTTCGCTGTGTGGTTATCTTGCCAGGAGAAAGTGTTGAACATTTGAAGATCGTTTGATAAAGTTGTGTCCAATAGACTAGTTGCCTCCTTTATCAGTCCTCTGGGACTGGTCCGCCAAAACCTGACAGTAACTATCGCACTTGTCCCGAGCAATGAGTTAGCCGTTATCTTCTTATCAGGTAGAGTCACATCACACCTCGAGTTCAGGAGAATCCAATGCAGGTGGTTAGGCTGGAGCTTAACGCAATGGATAACAGAGATTAGGAACACTAAAAGACATGACAACCGAGCACCTGTGCTCATTGCTGAGGGTGAGGAAGAAGTCACTCCGCTATTTGCAGAAACTCGTCGAAGGGAACATCAGTGACAGGAAAGTTCAGCGGATAATCCAGTGAGAAATGCGTTGAACTTTTCCGTTAATAAAGTTCCCCATTTTTGTCTAAATGACTTTCGGCGATGAAGCCTGAATCAGGAGGCCCGAGAGACTATGATCGTAGTAACTATTCCACTTAGCTAGAAACAAACGATAAACCATAGAGTTCTTCCTGCATCAACGCACATGTACCAGCCAGGTAGCTCAAAGCCAGGCCGATAAAAACTTTTCGTAAGTGTTCAGAAACCATTACCACAGCACTGGATTTCGTAACAGTGACGTGCGGCGTTATCCGCATTGTCGAAACTTGTCACTTTGCATAAATCAGAATACGCATAAAACTTCCTGTAGAAGATGAATCACGCAAAATCCCAACCTTTTAAATTTCAGTTCCTAACAGACGCAATCAGTGGACTCCTCGGTGGCACACTGGAAGCAGAGCAAGCGCAAGAACTGTTCAGCTTACTCGAAATCAACGCAGACTCTAAGGCATTAACGGTCGATGAATTCTGTGTCCTTTGCGCACTGGCAGAAAGGTTTTACTACCGGAAGAATCTGTAAGTCCTGGAGACAATAGTGGATTTGTTGGCTCTTTTGCAAGTAATGATGGTGCAAGTAAAGTACCCCAACTGGGGCTAGCATAAGAATTCGACTCAGAAATCGTGCCTTGTTAGAGTCCAAAATGCCGTTCTTCATCGACATCCACTGGTGGTCTTTGACTGCTTACACAAATTGGGGAGAGTGGGAAATAATTTTATGTAGGAAGATGGTACTGGTTCCCCGATTCCACTACGTAATCCGCGTCAAAGGAGACAAATTCCGGGCAGTCACCCGTTCATCGAGTAAAGTTCCCATTCTTTATGAAAAATATTTCATAGAAGCAGAACTATTTCTTGCTTCGAAGTAGTGCTTGTTTAAAGCGGGGAGCAGACAAGGCCAGGTGGAAGCTATTTTTAATTTTCACTGGGTTGCGTATGAACTATACCAACATCGTCACATCTTCAAGTTGTAGCTGCCTTGATCAATGCTGACTACTCGCTCACTTTCCGGCAAACTCTGGAAACTAGCAAGGCTCGATATTAGCTTTAGTTCGGCATCTTTAAAATTTTCGATGGTGTTTGGACAATCATCGTTAGTTTGCAAAACCCCGCCTGCCATTCATTTCGTTTTCAAATGCACCCGGCCATCAGTATCAACCCTGGTGGTGATAACTTCACAATTCCACCAGAATTGTTCCCTTCCCCCTCGTAGTCAGGGGCACTAGGATTTGTCACAAAATCTCAAACAAAACCTAGCAAGAAAAAGAGGCCTCAGAAACATTACCAAGTTTAAATGATGCCAATCCTTAGCTATCATTTTCAACTACGATAGGACATACAGCTCTGATCCCCTTGGAGAACCTAGACAATACTGTGGAGGGTTTGCCAGGAAAAATTACGATGTTCTTATGGCACAGGTCGTACGAATAGTGGGAATCCTGTTCAGCTGCAGATCGACGAACACGTGCTTCATAGAGCGAAGTGATTCAGATTCACAGCTGGAACTGTTGGCCACCAACACGTGATTGCTTTGCTTCCTTTGAGCACAAGGACTGATGGAAGCTTTCGACAGGTGACCTCACATCGATTTCTAGGTGCACTTCGTACTTCTATACTTCAGCCTGTAATTTTCCGTTCAATCTGGATGTCATTCCATCACCCGCTTCATCACCAGAGGACTGAGCACGAAAGTTCCAGTCGCAAAGTGTAGTGGTTTGTAGTGAAAAACTTAGACAAAGGGTCACATGGCAGGTCTTGGAACATTCACTAATGAGAGACACTCAGGATGGAAACAACAGACAAGCAAGGGGATGATCACAACCACGAGGGAGCGAATATTCCATTACTGTGGTTTCACTCTGTAATATCGCAACCCATCCACCGCCAAACTTTGACGGCTAGGATTAAAAATGAAGAGCAAAGTGCCCTCCCTCCCGGAACGCGGCAAACTTACCGCACACTTTCCCGACATGAGCTTTACCTGTGTTTATCTAAAAGCCGACTCATGACCCAGTGCTCATTTAGGACTTCAAACAAGCTATCTGTCGTCCTTAACATAGCGATTATAAGATATCTTACATCATTTCAATATTTAGCTCAACCAGCCAGGTTTCATGGCCACAGAGCAGAACAGGCCCTCCAGAATCGGTGATTCAAATGCTTTTCCCCATAAGCTTGACTTCTGCGGTATTTTCGCCAATGAAATTAAGACGAGATTTTGAAAGGACAGTACAAGTGGTTGAAAAAAATTAATTGCTCACTTACATTTACTTTCAGACGATCCCTAACAGAAGAGACGCAACAAATGCAGCGCGGAATTCTGGAGGCTGCAGACTTCCACCGACTTTCAATAAGGCTGCACGGAATCAACATCTTACCGTCGCTGTCACGGTTCCTCGATCGACTGGTTGAAGCAGGTACTGGAAGTTGAATTAGATTAGTAGCTTATCGGACCCTGTGTGTATTTACGCATAATATTCATTGCATAAGCATGCAATGTTGTCTACATACGTAAGTCAACAGTGAAAAAACGAACCTATAAATGTCGGATCCGTCTGACCTCGATCAGGAAAACCGATAAAACAATAAAAAGAATGTCCACAAGCAGGTTGTTAATCTTTCAAAAGAAAACAATGCCAAAAATTTACAAGTCTCGGCGTAAGTTTTCCAGTACATCTGGAAATCGGCTCATCGGTAAGATCGATAGGAAAAACGTGTTGAAGTCTTCTTCATCAGTGGCCGATTTGTTGGTGACTTCGAGATGTACACTGGAGAAGGGGATAATCTTTTCCACTTCTGGATAAGCGTATTCAATCTCTCCGTGGGCTCGATGGGCTCGAGTGAAGAGTAGCAGGTCGGTCGGATTAAGATTAGCTTCTTTCAACTCGGCTGGAAGACCGGCAACGGCGTCAGCACATATGGACAGAGGGAAAGTGTCGAAACGTTCGTTCAGAAGAAGGAATAACCTTGAGGGCGAGGATGGAGAAAAATAATTAAGCAAAGTATCTTTTTCAGCACAGGCCTCTGCATCGGATATGATGTCCATGAGGAATTGACGAAGTTGCTTTATGACGCTGTGTTTTTCACCTTCCGCTGCAGCCAAACTGACAGCCGTGGTCAAGGAGAGGACAATAGCTGGATCGTCGGTATCTTCATCCGATTCATCCCCTGATTCCTCAGAGGGTCTCACGACAGTCGCACAGTGGCTGTGTTCCACTATATAGTCCGCGAGTTCCTTCGCTGTCGGGGACGAATGAAACAGATGTTTTAGTAACATGGCAATGCCATCTACATCAGATTCAGACGGAGTGAAGCCTTCCAAATCAAGTTGTACGGTCGGTTGAACGACATCACCATCAGTTCGGGCGATCTTGTGGGGCATCCCGGACAGTGAAAATGATAACGAAAAAGCGGGGTCGCGATCAACGGGGAAAAGGAATCAGCTGCCTTGAAATATACAGCAATGTGGTGAAGATTTGAACACCCCAGCTTGGGTGGGTCACTTGTCCGACTACTGTCGTATTATCTGAAAGACGATGAACAATAAATTAGACGATGGAGTGCTAAAGAAGTGTAGATGGGACAAAACACCTCGCATAAACGAAAGCGACTTAGGGTGAAGTACGGAACAATCATGGGAAAGGGGGATGAGAACTCTTCCTGGGATGGACTTTCTTAAGAGGAACCATGTGTGAGGGGATTGCTGCGGTAACCTACATCGGTACATCATCATCATCATTGTCAGCTGTAATAAGAGCGTAGTTGTCGTAAAGTGGTTGGAGCTGCCGCAGTTTCGTTCACCGATGATGGGGGGGTTGGGTACGGGATTTCCTTTCTAACAGGACTCTTAAAAAACCGAGCTCATTAGGTTATAGTTAGAGGAAGAGAGAGAGCATTCATCTGTATCACTCTTTCGGTGCCTAGCTGCCATGCCACCCGAAGGTTGCACGAGGGCTGGGATACTGCCAGGTCGCCCAAGCCCAGACAGGGGAAGTCAAGAGGCGGAGGTGGGATTCGAACCACGGACCTTCCGGTCAGTAAATTCGCGGTCTTACCACTCGGGACATCTCGCCCCGGAAAACGACTTTCAAGTCGTAAACCAGTCTATTTCAGGCGACTGCCATGCATGACCGCAAGGTCCTGCTGTAGAGAGTGAGTCTTGGTAGGAAATCAGGGGTAAAGCCTGGTGGGATGACCTGCACAAATAGAGCTCTTGAAATACGCAAAAAAAATCACTGATATGGTTGGATCTTATTTACGCTTTCCAGTGGTGGCAAACTGGACTATTTGTCCTCTCTTATTAAGGGATAACAGTAGGGGGGGGGGGCTGAAAGCAAACTCCTCCAGAAGACATCGGATTTGCGGGACTCCGAGGATGTCCATTCTTGTGGGATCATTGCGCTGTACCAACTATACTGAGAAAATCGTTCGGCCGTAACACACTCGGCGCATAGCTGTCATACAACCTGAAGGAAACATGAGGGCTGAGGTACTGCCAAGCTGTTCAAGCCTAGACTAAGGCACGAACCACGGGTCTTGCGGCCAGCAGGTTCACACTGGGCTATCTCGAGTACACTACAGTAACGGCTTCTGCTTTGGGATTTGCCGGCAACATGGATTTCAGAGATTCTTCCTCTCGGTGAGCGATGATTGACAGCAATTCCTGCTTATATTTTGGTCGAGTCCTGCTCTCAGCGACGAACATCGCGAAAACCGCCTGAGTTCCCAGAAATCTACGCCATCATAATCAGAGACAGCAATATCAGCGTTGACAGTTATGCTTCACTGCCATACAACCATAAAGTTTGTCTAATTAGACTTAAAGTGAAAAGAAGAGAAAAAGAGTGGGTGAGAGCGGTGACCTGGTGCTGGCCTACGTCAACATTCTGAGGTGACTACACCTCCAAACAATCGGACGATCTGGAAAAAGACTGACAGCACGAACGTCACTGACATCGATCAGCCGCCATTTCTTGCAATGTCTCCGGCCAAACACATGCGGGGTTACTGTGACCCCACCCACCAATAAGACCCAAACTCTTCGTAATCTCTTTCACATCCTTCCACCAAGTCATACGTTGTCTACCTCGTGTTCTGCGCCATTCTGAAGGAGGCACGGAGAACAACACTCTTCTCGGTAGACGGTGTTTCGGCATGCGTGGCACATGACCGAGTCAGCGCAGCTGATGGTGCTGGATGTTGTCCGCAGTTGAATTAACTACCGCACAACCAAACCCACGCTTTCTAATCACCTCGTTACTAACATGCTGACGCCATCCAACACCAACAACGCTTGAGGCATCGGTGGTCAAAAACCTGAAGCCGCTTCACATCATCCGTCCGCAGAGGCCACGTCTCACACCCATACAACACAGCCCTTAGCAATAATCGTTCAGCTGTAGCACCCTTTCGGTGCCTAGCTGCCAGGCCACCCGAAGGAGGCACGAGGGCTGGGACACTGCCCAAGCCCAGACGGAGGAAGACGAGAAGCAGGGGTCATGTTCGAACCACAGATCTTCCGGGCAGTAGATTCGCGCTCTAACCACTTGAGCCATCTCGCATCTAATACGCATAAAATGAACTGATAACGGTTGTGTTAACGTCGGCTTTGTGTTTAGGGCCATTGTTTCAGTTTGCAATGACTAGTGCATTGCTTCATGTGACTCTTGATTG
>NW_008751949.1:530533-560562 GCF_000715545.1 Opisthorchis viverrini
AGGGCTGGGACACTACCAGGTCGCCCAAGCCTAGACAGGGGAAGTCGAATGGCAGAGGTCGGGTTCGAACCACGGACCTTCCGGTCAGTAAATTTGCGCTCTAACCACTTGAGCCATATCGACCCCCAACACAGCCCTTACTCTAACCTGGTAAATGCGACCCTTAAGATCTAGTGATATGCTTTTTTGACGCCAATTATTCAAAACAGTTTGTGCTTTGCTTTGGTCCTCAAAGATGAGGGTGATTTCGTCTGTGTGAGGGCGATGTCGCCTGCGACGTCTCAAGGGAGTAAGGATTTAAGTATCAAAATGATATATAGAAAAGGATCAGCAGACTTCGACCGTGCGGACAACAATGTCTTTGAGAACAAAAAGTTTGCACACCCTAATCCAAACAGAATTCCGGGAGTGTACTTGGCAACTTTAAAGTGCAAACTATTGTTCCGAGTTCGAGACAGCCAGTGTCGCCCTCGCATCAGAGCTATTGACTTCGCTACGTAGCCTTCGATTAGTTCTATACTGAACAAACATTTGTCACCAACGCACAGATATGGCTATCATCTGCAACGTGTGGTCATCATCTCTGATATCCGTTATCCTCGATGGCGAATCTATAGCAGCTGATACCACTGCAGTTCCGTGAACGGTTTGTGAGCTTGTAACGGCCACCCTTCGTTTAATTACTCCTCCAAGCAGTTTCAGACCTGCACCTACTATATCCATTTTCTTTTGTCTGCCTCGCAATCACACATCAACATAGTCAAGTAGTCCCCAAATTCGTATGTCTCGAGATTCACTTTTTTTTAAGATCCTTGTGACACCTTCCCTCTTGCACTTCTCCAGAATTAAGAGGTCGGTATTATTGAGGGACTTTTTCATAGACGGTAGAGCCCTGGAGAACTTATACTCTGGATCGCCGTCCCAATGGACCTCAAAGTACAATCACCATTGGATGCACGTAACATTGACTCTCGGATGTTCGGTTTCTCCTCGTATTTCCCCCTTTACACCTCTCGGGGTTTGTTGCTTGGACAGAGTAGCCGTTACAAGCTTCAAAAGGCACCAGCTGTTCGCTTGGCCACCTCCTACCAACAATCACAATTCAATCAATTCAATTTATCAACTATAAACCATGTGTCATAGGCACATTGATTCCAGGGGGAGGGACGAGATGGCCCAAGTAGTTAGAGCGCAACTGACAGCAAGGCACCAGCTGTTCGCTTGGCCACCTCCTACCAACAATCACAATTCAATCAATTCAATTTATCAACTATAAACCATGTGTCATAGGCACATTGATTCCAGGGGGAGGGACGAGATGGCCCAAGTAGTTAGAGCGCAAATTTACTGACAGCAAGGTCCGTGGTTCGAATCCCATCTCCGCCTCTCGACTTCCCCTGTCTAGACTTGGGCAACCTGGCAGTATACCAGCCCTCTTACAACCTTCGGGTGGCATGGCAGCTAGGCACCGAAATGGTGTTAGAGCTGAACGCTTCTTCTTCTGACTCGAGAGCAGCAAGAGGGATTCCAAGGTTGCGTTGACCAAATCTTCACACTTCGCCAGGTGCGGGAGCAACGCCATACTTATAAGCGACCCACAATTCTAGTGTTCCTTGAGTTCCAAAGCGCTTTTGACTAGGTCGACCGGTCTGTTCTGCTTGAAACGATTGCCCATCAAGGAATATCCCGGAAGTTCGTGAACATAATAAGCTTTGTATTTCCGGAATTCCGGACGTGTGAAAGTAGACGGCGAGCTCTCCAAAAGCTTCCGTACACAAAGTGGTGTCCCTCAGGGATGCCCACTCCTACTTCCTATTTCTATTTAACTTTGTGATCGATGAAATCATGAAACGAACGTTGGAAGGTTTCCGAAATCCCGGTGTTCAAATAGCCTATGACGAAAACCTTGTCCATTTGGAATATACAGACGACATCATTCTCATGTTCGAAGAGGAAAAGGTGCAAGCATTCTTGGATGAACTGACCAAAGTCATCCTGTCCTTTGGTATGCACCTTGCACCCACAAAGTATAAGGTGATGCTCTAAACAAGTAGTAACTGAACAAGCCACATACTATCCAGGTGAAGCACTCGAAGTTGTCCAGCGTTTTACGTACCTTGGAACTTGTATCAATTCCAACCGTAATGTGACGGATGACCCGAGTATGCAGGGCTCGGGTCGCATTTCCTAATTTGAGACACCTATTGCGTCAAAGTGGTGTATCCCTGAATCTGAGGCGACTTATCAAGCAGCAGTTTTGTTTTATTGTTTTGTTGTATGGCTGTGAGACTTGGCCTGTTCGGGCAGTGGAACTGAGACGTCTTCAGGTGCTCGACACAACCACAGCTCGTGTGGGTTGGTGTCGGCGTATCCCTAACGGGGCAGTTTGAAAGCAAGTTTTCGGTTGTGCAGCAGGTACTTCCATTGAAAGAAACGTGTCCAGCACTAGAAGCTGCGTTGGTTGGGTGGCCAACCCTTGACCTGGCAGAGGGGTATGAAAGAAATCACGAAACGTTTGAGTGCCGTCGGTGCTACTCGCCTTCCAGGATGGGGACCGCGTGATCCTCACTGCGACTGGTTGGAGACGCTGCAATATATGGTTTCTAACCGACGTTAGTGGCGATCTTTTTGTCAGCTCCTATCCAGATTGCCTGAGTGAGTGTTTGGAGGCGTAGGCACCTCGGAATGATAGTAGTAAGCAGCACTAAGTCCCTTCCCCATCTACCTCCTCACAATAAAGCTTTCAATTAAATCATGGGTGCACGGCAGCAAAGCATCGGCACTGAACACTGATGTCATGCTGTTGTTGTTGATGATGATGACGACGACTGGCCAGGGACAGACGATGCACACAATTGAAAAAGCCACTCCCCATTATCCAGTTGCTATCTATTGGGGCGTATGATAATACGACAAACAAGTCCCGTTTGCCACTTCGACCTGCGGTAACCTTAATTGAGCCAGACAACCGCACAGCGCAAAGGTGACTGCTTACTGGGATCCAGTCCAATAAGGGGCCTTCAGCCTTGGGGCTGAGTGTAACTCCTACACCGTAGACACCACGAGCCCTTGCGTCAGTATCACCGGATGCCCGAGGAGGGAAATGTGGAACATCTGGGCGGCTTCGTAAGCGGCTTGAGGAGTACGACCTCAGTGGGGTCTTGTATGCGCGCTTTGGAGAGACAACGTATATCGATAGCGAGGGAAAGTAAAGTTTCAGCAAGGGATGCCTGTTGCCCAATTGGGAATAGAGTACGGAAATCAAAGGCAGCAACATGGATTAGATCTTTTGAGATTAGCAGGTTTTTACTTTAGTTTATCTTTCTGAGTGATGTTTGAGACATGGGATAGTGGTTAGGGGATAGGCGGATAGGTTGGTTGCACTGCATTGTATGATGGGTTGGGAGGAAGTGAGAAAGAAGGCCGCTGAGCGGAGAGCTGCAAGGGTAAATGATACATCCCGGTTGCCAAGACCGAAGAAGGGGGTTTAGTTGAGCCTTCGACTGAAAAATCTAGCCCACAAGGCAGTGAGAGAATGTAGGGTTTCGTTCGAGCATCCTGCTCCTAGCCCTCTGACGCAAAAGTCTGAACCGCAAGACAGTGTTTTTTCGGGTTTTCTTGGGGGACCCTGCTTGGAGCCGGTGACCCAATAGTCCAACCCACTTGGATGTAGGGGGCCAGCCTAGCACGAGGGCGCAGGGATCAGGGTATTTGTTGTCTTGCTGGAGGGTAGTGCAACTCTGTATCGGTCCCTTGGCTTCCTTATCCGCCCAATATGGTATATCAAAAGGCACGGTAGCTCTACACAGCCCTTTATGGAGACCAAGGAAAATTATTACAACCGTATTTGTAGGGTAGTCATAAAGTGCTCCACAAGGTCGTGCCAGGGTCTCCGTGATGGGGTGAGGAGCGTCGAGTCAAAGAAGCTCGATCCGGATTGACTAGCATTCTGACCAATCATAGCCGCACGTGGCACATCCGTCCAAATGATGTGATGTTCGGTTATTAAGGACGGCTGGCCTCCGAATAGTATTAGTGTCTCACTCCTAGTGCACCTGCGCACAGCGGATGCTTTTTGAGCAACACCGGACTCCTTGGTTTTAAAAGTATTTCGATCGGTCACTGTCAACCGTTGGGCGATCGGAGTGTGCGGTTTTTGTGGACGACCTTTTCAAACCCGTCCTTCTTCAGGGGAGGGCAGCATCGCTGGTTCCATAAATATGGATATGCTGGTTGCCAGTGGGAAACGCCTTTCACAGTCGTATCGCAGAGGACAGTATGATCACCTCCCAGCCGCCTCGTAATACGATTACTCACAGTACGGGGACTCGCTGTTCCTCGTCCGGGTGCCCCCGTTGGCCTCCATGGCGTGGTTAAACCTTTAAGAACGGAGTTCCTGCCAGTACAGGCCGCAGGTTCATAGCAGCACAGAAGCCCGACCACCACGATAACGTGAAAGCTTTGGTAGCGACTATCGGTGCGTTTATAGGCTACTCTCATAGGCGCCTCGAACGAACTACACCATCACGTCAACCATTCAACCAGGGACCCTTCAGCTCGGTCGTTCAACTGTGACACCCTTTCGGTACCCAACTGCCATGCCACCAGAAAGAAGCAAGAGGGCTATGATACTGTCAGGTTGTACAAGGAAGGAAGGGGAAGTAGAGAGGCAAAGGTCGGGTCGGTCCTTCTGGTCAGTAAATTCGGGTTAACCACCGAGCCATCTCGCTAGCTCGGTGACTTAAAACAATAACAACCTCAGCAGAACCTACCAACAGTGGCTTCCGTATCACCATAGATGCGCGACCAGAAGCAAGCGGAAACCGGTGGGGAAACCAGTTCAACAACCGTACTTGAGTCCTCAGTCCTCGTTTCAGATAAACTGCACACATCGATAGAAAGAAAGTGTGGCCTACGCGCAACAACAGTCTGTTGCCCAGCTCGTTTCGGAGTGCCGTGTGAACTGACTTTAGAGTTCGAAAGATGACCTCAAATTGTCTGTGACCAGAGGCCGAGTCAGCTGTAGACATTGCACAGATCTGTCAGTCCTTAAGAGGGGGCATAGGGAAATGTCGCTAGAAACGGGGAAGAGCCGGTGTGAAGGAGAAGGGAGACATTGGTGGTAGCCTGTGTTGCCATGCTGTATGCAGTAAATAAGACGATACGGCCGACGGCACCGTGCAACGGCAGATGTGGCATGAGATCATTGGTAAGTGTGCAATTCATGGTTGTACGTGGGTTGGGATACTAATAGGTCACCAAGAATCGAACAACTTAATGGAAGCCTTTGGCACAAACGCCTAACGGCAATGCAGCGACGGTTGGCGCAAGCCCAGATTTTTAAGAAACAATTCGCAGCACATTGTCCAACCCATGAATTACCAGAAGAATGTCAGTTAGACCTCTACAATAGCTGGTAGGGGCGAGATTGCTTAGTGGTTAGAAAGCAAATTTACTGACCAGAAGGTCCGTGGTTAGAACTCGACTTGTCTCTTGACTTCCTGTCTGTATGTGGTGACGGTATTTTCCTCAGCTTAGTTCTCGGTCTGAGCCTCCCAAGCTACCGTTCACGTCAAAACAACCACCAAAGGTGCACAAGGTCGATCAATGCCCAAAACGAAGTCAAGAACAGTTGTACAGCGCTTCGTATATATAGCGTAAGCGCCTGACTTTCTGGGATCTCTGACGCGTTCTGGATGCGGCATTGGCAACCGGCATTTGGCCATTACTGTGTCATGATTGGCTGTTGGGTCCAGATTGTTGACCAATCAGATCTCGTCTTGATGCCGGACCGGCAAGCGTCCCGAATTTTGGGTCAACCTCGAGCGGGCCAAGTTTCTCGGCCGTAGCAGCGCCTAAAGACGTGCGGTATAGTGGGATCCGCGTGGATTCCTGCCCAACACTGTACTTGTTCAACCTGGCAGTACCCCACTCCTCGTGCTTCCCTTCGGTGGCATAGCAGCTAGGCACCAAGAGGTTGACAGCTGAACGATTATTATTATCACACTAGCTGGTACCGATAAACACATTTGGGTTACTGGGTGGTTTCTAATCTAGATAATCGTTTATCGCTTATCTGGAAGTTTGTTTTTGGTGAGTGCACGGTTGAACTAGTCATGGAGCTACCTGCGAGTAACGTGATCAACCCAGATGAATCTCGTCTGCGCTAGGCCCACCCATCGGCGAAATCAAAACCCCAGCAACCATAATCATACCCGAGCTTCTACGAAGCTGTGATGGAACATTCAGAAATCACAAAAACTGTCAGTAAATGTCAAGCCACGTTCTACAGGAGCGCAATCCTTAGTACCCACAAATCCCATCATTCATGCATTTGTTTTGACTGTACCATTATGGTCGTGTCCGATACTATACCACCCAAAACCTGGGAGAGCACGCCCGGGTATCAAGTCAAGCAAAGTTTCTACTCAGCGATTTAGGATGATGCCGAGTACAACAAAGATCGTCACGACTTCCTCTGGATGGCAAATAGTTTGCAACCGAAAGTGAAATAAGCAAACAGGCGACGGATGGATTCTGTCAAGCATGGCCGTATACATTAGGGCCAGACAAGTCACATGCGAATAGAAATAGTGTTGTTGGTTCCGCGCCGATCGGCGCGTAGACATGAGGACCAATGGGGGGGCGATTTAGGCCAACATTTCCGTGAGAATGCTGTTTTACTAGAGAGGAACATGTTAAACGGGGGAGAGAGAGCACTCATCTGTAGTTGTAGTTACTGTAAGCAACTGCATATTTTTGGTGGGCATGCGGCAGCGACACCAAACTGATGTTGTTCAAAGCCGTAAACAACTAAGTTGGTTTTCCGTGCATGAGGTAGGCACCATGACGTAAGTGTGAGTGCTTTAGAGACTGTCTATGCTTGCTTGCCTGAACTAAGCTTTTAGATCCACTCGTACACAAATGCGCGACTTCTAACCTTCACAGGTGTTGTGCGGTCAATTGTCACCAGTATAGTATAGCCTGCAGAAGATGCAAGCAGACGGGTACATACCACTAGCGCGTGTCAACATTATCAAGCAATTTTCAACCTGAGGGGATAATTATAATGTGGCACAAGTAGCGCTGATGCAAAGAGGCCGAACGGAGATCCTGGAAAAGATGCGCGTGAATAATTTGCCAGAGATTATTCGGATACCACTTTCCCAGGAACAGGAACGGCGGAGACGTTTTTCAGGATCATACATCAACCCAGGAACGAATGCCCCCACGAGCGACACGCTCACAGGGCGGTTATGGTGGGTGGCTAGGGCCTAAGAGGCACGTTCTGATTGGTCTGCTCACTAACCGATCCATTTTAAGGGTTATTCGCTGGTCTCATGGTTCGTGGTTGATTAGCAGGGCACTAACTGTGATGCACGTTTGGCAGTATGTTGGAGAATTTTTCACTGATTCACGGAGTGATACACAGGATTTAGGCTTTTCCTTAGCTACCCGGGTCGAGTTTTTACTTTTCGTTCAGCGGAGTTTGTTCACCTGGAAGGCACAAGCGAAAAAAGAACGTAGCACCTCTCTTCAAGTTCTCAGCGTGAGCAGTCACCTTGCCCGGGCGAAAAATCAACTATTCGAAGCGAGAAAAACTTTTGCCTTGAAAATCTTACCATGGCAACACCGTGTGCTGTTTGGGTCACTGGTGAAAAAACTTTGAACCAAACTTTGTTCAAACAGGACGGAAGTAAGTAGCAGGTCCCATCGGAGGCGACGATACTTCAGAAGAGATCGGCCAAGCACCCCGACACGCGTGCCGTAATCAGCAGCTACGGCCAGTGGCAATTTCTTGGCAGCCCGTTTGACACGCTCAAAGAGGGCTGCTTATTTTTTGTGTGCTGTGTAGACAAACTGGCTAATGTACTCAACAACCAGCTTAACGTAGGCCCCACGGTGCATCCGGAAGTTCATGCGAGTAATAGGAAGAAGGAGCTCCGAATTATCCGTGGAACGCCGATTGCCTTTTGAGTCAATTTTTCATCTTTCAGCGACAATTGGCAGGTGATAAACCTAAGCCCCTCTCACGTGCCTGTTCACAAGAGGCGTCTTTGTAGTCTTCATCGCCGCGTCAGAGATCTGGGTCACGTACTCTACAGCAAATGGCCCAAAATGGGGAGTAGTGCACACTCGTCAAGAGGGGAAATTTGGCTGTTCACTTTTTTCCGGGCCGTTATGCTCTGCGCTGGCATCTTTCAATATTTAAGACACAAGTAAGAATTTTTAAATGAGTTTCAGGCTTTGCCGGACAAAAGGTGCAGGACTTTCCTTCATACTGTCCTCTTTACAATGCAGTTTAGAGATAGCAGGAGTGATCATAACCTTTAGTTAGTCAGCTTTAGTGATTGTCATGACACTACAACCGTTGGACTCTAGGTTGATGCTGGTAGACTCGTCGTGTTTATAACATACTCCATTGCATTACTTTTATGGACCGGATGTACTTTGGGTAGACGAAGACCACCATCAGACATTCACGCACTTAACACGCTTAGTGTCGTTATTTCAACAGAGGGAATCACATGAAGATTTGATTTCTTTTGATACCGATGCAGACGCAGGTCTACGTGACTGGTAACGTGAATTTATCGGCTATGAGATGAAATTTTCGAACGGCTTGTTAGCAGTCTCAGCCAGTTTTGGAACAGCCTTGCTGAGCAGCTATTTTCCTTGGCTACCAAAAGAAAGGTCAGGGTTAATATCAGTAATCACGTTTTTGGCATTTACCCCTCGCAGTGAATCTCTAATCCGTCAAATTTTGTATCTTTGTAGTCGAAAATTTTATCCGTCACTCAGTGGTTAGGGAAGCTTGTAATATAAGGGTGTTCACCAGATAATGGTTCTCATCACCTTTTCATCTTGAAGGTTTTAAGTACCCTGCGGATTAGCCCTCTTGACCCCTTAAGGCAAGGTATTTATCAGCATAATAACATTTGCTCCCATGGTGCGGCTAGGATGGCGTGCAGTAGAACTTTGTACACTTGTTGCACCGCTACATTATGAAAGGCCTATTCTCCTGAACTTTAATATCTTTAAGTGGTGGACCTTGGAACCAGAGATTGATTGGTCTACCGGCAGCATCTAATCAGGTGACGTTCGTCAGCGGCTCAAGTGATTTACTAGCACGTTGACTTGATCGCTCCAATGCTGTTTTCTTGAGTCACGACATCGATCAGGGAATGTGCCATTGTATTAGTTTCTGACGTTGCAATTTGATTTGCTTGGCTCAGACTCGCCTTTGCTTTTGGCAGAACTTCCCACCGTTAAGAATTTAAGGGAGCCTAATAACACGATTCAAACAAAATAATTAAATTCCTCTCTGTGTACAAATTGAGTCTCCAGGAGACATGGGTTTTGACAGCCCCTTACCGATTGCCATTTCTTTGCCGCGCCTTACGGACTTTATAGATACCAATATTAAATTCAGGCTCCAAACCAAATATGAAAGGCGTTGAACCGTTGAAAGAAAAGGACTCACCAGTCTGGAACACAACTGGTTTGTTGCCAACAAGCGAATCCGTGTGAGCGTAACACTTACAGGGGACCTCGCCCCCGGGTGCTTGCCGAATTTCCTATCGGGAACGTGATAGAGTTTTAGGGTCTCCGTAGGCTCCGAGCGTTTTTGATTGCTTTTAGTAATCTGGCTTTTCCGATAAGACCTACTGAATGGTTACCTTACGTAGTTCCCGCAAGAAGGTCCGAAGGGGAAAAAGCAGTGATAAGCCAGCAAATGATCGTTTCTAACAGTGTTTGGATTACCCTCAAATGACCGCCATAATGTCCAAAAAGTTACCACCCAATATTAATAATGTTAATAGTGATGTTTATTCCCGCAAATGTGACACCCGAGCTAGCCACTGAGCAGCATTTCTGCCCTATCCGAAGGTGACTTTATGTGCGCCACATGACGCTGACCGTGTTTCTGGTGGTATGAGAGGTGGAGGTCTAGTTGGTCTCTGCTTTGGCGTTGGTCAGTCAGAAGCAAGTGTTGGACCATGTCAGCAACAGTGCGACTGTTGTTAGGATTAAAAATCGACTGCAAAATTATATCTTTTCCCTGTGTTATATTACCTGAGGATGTGCCATATATGTGACTGAATCTTTTGGAGCGAGAAATAGAAAGAGGCTGGAGTTTTGTGAGCGGGCTTAATCGCGTGAAACAAACAAACCAGTCAAGCTGAAACTTGCGCTTCTTTCATCATATCAAGTACCCTGAACAATTGTTAGACAGCGACTTCTTTCGTCTTTGGTAGAAAATGGACTCCTTTGGACTCTACGTGCTTAAATACTGGCTCAAATGTTCCTTAAGTATAAAATCAGAGAAAATACAGTGGCATCAGATCGGATCAAATTTGAATGGTTTTGACAGCCGCTGTTTTCAAAATATCGGGAAAGCGACGAAAAATTCACGGCAAAGATACGTATTGCAGTGAAGAAAAAACAAACAAAAAGCGGAAATAAATTTAGTCAAATGTACAGTCGAGTAAAAACCTGAGAGCTAGAGAACCGAAAACCGGGAGTTAACATACGGCAGCATGTCGATTCAAGGTGCATGTAAAAATCGGTCGATTAATGCTCCGTTTATTTTTAACCCCTCGCTGGCGCAACCGTAAACAAAAATCTTCCGGATATGCGGATTTTTAGAGTCAACGGAGCCAATCAAAACAAGAGTGTCGATTTGCACGCCAGGTTATAGTGAACGTTAATAAAGATTTATTACCAGATGTTCACCTTGGAAAATCCTTTATAACCTATGATATCAGAAAGTTACCGGAAAGTCTATTTCAACTCAATTTTCCTAAAATTTCGCAGAAAACGGGAGGTAAATACAAACGCCAAGGTGCATCTTGGTTACCCTCTATTCCCAGTGCACGGTTGAGGGACAAACACCACGTTCTAGTGAAGCATTAGCCGGCCAATATGGCTCTAACTCAAGAACTGGTTATGAATTTACTCGATTCATTTCCACGGGGCAACCGGGTTGACACTAAATGAAGAGGGTACAAACGAGAGTCCGAGTCCAAACCAGAAGAATCCTCCGTCGGAAAATCAGGCCAGCCCTGGCTTCTACCTTGCATCCACCTATTATAAACATTTTGTTTAAATATTGTTGCCAAAATATTTTCACGAAGTGCGACATCAATGAGATGAGTACTCCTGGTCTTTCCTGCATATACAACGTTTGCTCAAGTATCCAAGCGCTTATTCCCTTGACCCATGCCACTCCCAACAGGCAAACACGGATAAAAATTGTCAGAACTAGAAAGCCTTTGTTCTGCTACAATTCTTCTACCTATACCAGGTAATGAACCAGCAAAAGTGACCAGAAAACTAGCCTGCACTGCCCACTTTACTGCGGAGACCGCCCCTGTGCCTAGCGCGGCCAATGTTACATCTGACAGATTCTCAATGCCGGGAGCAGAATCGAGTTGAATTTCCTGTTGGTTGGTAGGCATTAAGTGGATGAAATTTATTTCTGGGTTGATTCTCATGTTTACTTATGGCCGAAGTGGGTCTCTGTTGATGATACCGCAACAAGTTCTCTCGGCCAGGCTAGCAATTTTCTTGTTCTTACAACCATCTAAAACATCTGAGATGTTTGAACAATTGAGGCGCATATAGCTGCGTTTCTGCGTCTCAAATGGGTATATGGTGGTAGCTTGCTATTACGGCTGTTATCCTTGGATAATGAATGCTATGGGCTATCGGTCTGGGTGTCGCTGCCAAGCATTTGCTTAGGGAGTGAATCATGACACCTCAGAATTTATGCTTCCGAACTGACGTCAAAAGGGGATCAAGAACATACATTTGTGTAATGCGTTAGGAACGATGCATTTTGAATCGGCCGGTCAATGATTTTGGATGCTTGATCTTCTCCCCAGAGAAATGCTGCATTTCTGATGTCTCCATGGCGGAGTGTTGGCCCTTGTAAACCTTTTCAATCGACAGAAGGTTGAATCCCATTCGCTATACTGCTCAGGAGCCTCAAGATTGGACGGACCTGCCATAAACTGCAAGATCGTATTTTTTGGATCAACCATTTTGTGCTGTTTTACACCCTCGTGCCTCACGGGCCACCCAAAAGTCGTCTCTTGTATCCAAGGCCGAATATTATTCCTCCGAAGGGGGCCTTTTTTGATCATGCTACAAGCCCTTGACAAGACCTGCAGCCTGTTACATTTCAACAAGACACAACATAGCAACTGCGCATAAGGTAGAAAATTTCTGGGTTTCAGTCTAAAGTACGTCGGAGGACGGCATCTACAGATATCACAGCTTGTCAGGTTTGCAGTTGGGCTGTCAAAAGACCACATTTAACATTATCGCTTCGGATCTTCACACCTTGTTGGCCTGATGGCTAGTAGCACTTGTTATGCCTACAACGTCATTCATCCAAATGGTGCTTCAGAATTATTACACGAAGCTCAGCGAACACTTTGGATAGTAGGCCACAACCGATTGAACAAAAAAGTGCGAGATAAACGTCACTCATGATGAATTATAACGGGAGATGAGGTCATAACAAGGTAAAGACAACAAAGTGGCCTGAGCAACATGTTAAGCGAGTTTATGCTCGTACTTGCTACAGAAAAT
Source organism: Opisthorchis viverrini (assembly GCF_000715545.1). NCBI lineage: Eukaryota > Metazoa > Platyhelminthes > Trematoda > Opisthorchiida > Opisthorchiidae > Opisthorchis > Opisthorchis viverrini. The sequence goes on from NW_008751949.1 coordinate 543,134, forward strand.
TTGAAAGAAGAAATAAACAGTAAAACAGAAGGTCAATCCATGGCATCCTTAAGTAAATGTTCTTTAGCATGCATAAATTGGTTTCAGCATGAAGTGTGGCTTGGGCGACCAGTTTAAATATAAATTTTGTCATCCGAGCTGACGGTGTTTGCGGAATGGGAACAGTTCACTATCGATATTCCTCTCCTTTTTAGGTGTATAATCAAGGCGGTGACCGGCAACTCACGGCAGCCTTATACATACAAACTAAGGATATGAAATCCTGACAAAACTGACCGGTACAAGCGTGCCAACGTGTGCAAAATAGCACCGTAAGATGAAACTGTGTTTGTTACCTGGATAACAGCCACAAGAAGCGTTGTAACCGCGCTGAGATAGCGTAATATTTACGGATTTATTCTGTGTGAAACACAGTGAAGAATGTTTTGGCCTATAGGGTTGATAGGGGTGGTTCAGAGGGTTGTATGACCTGAATTTTGTTCACCAAGATGACGATTATCGCTGAAAAGAGAAACTGACCATGCAGTTCTTTGAATCTGATAGCTGTTTTCCCCTCACGTGAAAGCGCTGAGCGCAGCGTCATTATCTAAGTCCATTTTTGCACTCTGATATTCCGAAGACACTTCTTGAAATTTTTGAGGGGCAAGCGGTCAAACTTCAACGGAACGCGTTGTAGTTCTGCACTTTCCTCCAGCTTATATGGTCGCTGAACAAGACACGCAATTTTTTTCTATTTGGAGGCAGGTCTAGTACCAAGCTAGCAAGCCGTTCTTCACCATCTCACGGTTACAAAATGGCAATTAGGGGATACCAAAAACACTTTTGTTTGCAGGTTCACAATGCTCTTCCGCTGACTGCGGCTTGAGCTTATCTCCTGACCTTAGTCAGCAAGCAATCATGCAAACTCAAGGCTGGCTGAAACTACACTACAAGAAACGTTCAGGTCACATTTTTATGTACGACCACGTGCAATACGCTATCAAGCCAGACGTCAGTAATTACAAGTAGCGCTACTGCAGATGTGTCGCGTGTAGCAGAATGCTGATTCCGAAACCCCACACAAACATTTATTTCAAGTTTGATTTTACTTCCAGCCCAAAGTTCGGAAAAGAGTGCAATGCCATTGCAAACCAGACGCTTCACCCAGGACACCCCGATTAGTGACTGGCTATTCAAAGAGTCATCGTCGGAGGGCAGCAAATAAATGATGAACTATTGAACATGAAGTTCAGTATTTACCTGCAGTGCTGAAATGCAGGTCTTTATCCATACTGACAGGCGGCGCCTGCATTTAAAAATGTTTGCTTTCAAAAACCTAAAAGAACAACTTTTAATGCAAGCACACTTTCTAGTACACATAAAGGGAGCCATTTTTCTCCGAAGACAACCCGTAGGCTTTACGCTACAACTGTTTTGTAAGCGAACCAACATACAAACTTTCCAATCATCATTTAAAAAGCGACCCAACACTTGTGCCGTTAGCAGCGGAGTCAAGCAACTAGTGACTCAGCTAGCGGCACCCGCGAATGTGTCGGTAGATTAGCAGAAAAAAATAATCTAGCCACAACACAGCTCCGAGGGACCACAGGATGACAAGCTTTAAAGGGTGGATAGCACTTGCGATGCTGCTCTTATCGACACCGTAACGCTCACAAGCCAGCTGCTAGACTCAGCGAATAAAATAATAACCTGGTCCTTGTTTTTGGTTTGATTGACTGCTTTATCAAAAATTATGATGTGAGGTGCGCTTTCGCGCATCCATCTGTTTGTGGATGAGACAGTGCAATCATCAACCAGGGAAGACGTGCTGGACAAGGGAAGGTAACTAGGCTTTTAATCGAGTGAACTAATAATATGTGCACAATTTGATTCACAGTGTAATTAGTGGGCGTCACGATTACATTTGGCAAGTGGTCCACCAAATCGCACAAACCTTGGAGTCTTTCGGCTACACTTCACCATATGAACTGTTGTCAAAACAGACATGCATATACGGTTGCCTTTGTTATACTTCTTTATGTGTATTTGGAAAGAAGATTAGCTTCCGGCTGTACCCCTTCATCCGGCTGTGTTATACCGATGTGACATTCTACTCTTTTCTGTGCGCTGCCAGTACTAGCTACCAATCATAATATACCACCCCGACGACTGTATAATAATTTTTACCTCGCAGTAATTAGTCAGGTGTTTCACTTGACGCTTTGCCAAGATTGTCTTACTTGACTAATTTGCGTATGAAGAATGTGAAGTGTGATACAACAACGCCAGCGTTTACTCTCGGATGCTCGGTATTATGTGAGAAATAATCGTAGTGGTGCAGCTAGAAAAAGCGGTGTAACAGATGGCGGTTGCGGACGAAAATGCGGGAAAGTTTTTCAGCCGCATAAAAGTGGGCACCTGTTGGCACAAATTTGGTTACACCAAGCTCGGCACAGTCAAGCTAGTGCGATCTAAAAGCTGAAAGAATTGAGGCGTCTGTGACCGCAATGTACAGGTGACAGGTTTAGCCTGGTGAGGAAAACTTAACAGGTACATATTAACAGGGGCAAGATGGCCCTGGTGGTCAGAGCGTGAATTTACCAACCACTAGGTCCGTGGTTCGAACCCGACCTCGGCTCCTCATTTTCCTCTGTCTAGGCTTGGGCAACCTGGTAGTATCCCAGCCCTCATGCAACCTTCGGGTGACATGGCAGTTGGGCACAGAAGGGGTAGCACAGCTGAACAGCTAGAACATGGTAACAGAGCATTCTTAAAGGAATTTGGTTACTTTCAAAAATGGGTTAGTATTAGCGATTGGGTAAGTCTAAGCCAAGGACTGCACAATAGTCGTTAGCCAGGATTTGGGAAATACATCCTTTACTCCAAAATACAGGTTAGGCAGAGAGCCAGTGGTCTTACTGATTCTCAATGTGTGTGAAACATGGGCAGGAGTCATTTGGGTGGGTAGGTTGCTGACGCAGCTCACAATAAAATAGTCGTAATAGAGAGAGTAAGTAAATAAAAATACACTCGGCCGGCGACGCATCACGACAGACTGGAGCTTGCAGCCAGACTGTAGATTTGGAGGGTTAAAAATGCAATGACCTGAAGGACGGCTAATTACATGCTTATGAGCAATAGTGTCAGGACCGAATGTCTAACAGCGAAAGAGAGAGTAATTTAACGGCGAATTCGGAATGAACTACGGACAGACCATCGGAGTGGATGTGGTAGTCATCCAGCTGTCATTAGGATGGCACAACTCGGCCTTGGAGAGCAAGGTGCATTGACGTTCTGACTAAAGCAAGATAGGTGAGTAGTGAATGTGTATTCGCCTCCACGTGGAGCGCGATACGAATGTGTATTCGCCTCCACGTGGAGCGCGACACGTCCAACTTTTCTTTTGCGATACGAGGCGAAATAAAAGTTCATGCAAAATAAGGCATGTTGGCAGTTGTCCCCATGTTTGAAAAGGGTATGCGGAGGCGCATCGGATGGGGACGTAAAACCACCGTGGTCTCAGCCTAACAGCTTGGTTCTAAAACGGCCCTCTAATTTTATTCCTCGAATTTTGATTGAACGCAGGGAGAAATAGATGAGGCTAGATGGATAGATGGGGCAGTTGATAACCAAGCTGGGTTCCATCCTGAAAGAAGACGCATCGATCGCCTTTTCAACATCAGACAGACTACAGAATGACGAGGCTGCTTTCAGCAAAACAACGGTTGTCTCCCTTGATTTGAAAGCTGACGTTAACTCCGTGGATCGTCAGATACTATGGCAGTGTCTGTGAAGCAAAGGTGTCTACCATGAAATTTTAAGGCGCAGTACACCAACCTCTGTAGACGTGCCAAGGTGTACGGGAAGCTCCCGCCTGAGTTCGTCACATTAAATGGCGTCAGAAAAGACTGCTCTCTTCAACTTTGCCTATTCAGAATCGTCGCCGACACGATAATAGAGCACTCAATACTAGCCTTTAATATCCATGGGTTCAGAGCACTGCTCAGGCGTTCGCGCATAGGTATCATTTGACAAAGCACCTCTTGGGTCTGACGCTGCAGTGAGGTAACTAATTTAGCCCAGTGGTTTAGCATGCGCGTTGAACCCGCAGAGGGTACGGTGCTGCTGCTAGCATGAATGTGCGTAAACCCTAGCCTCGTGCTTGCAGATCAGCCGATTGAGATACTAGACCGATTTGTCTACATGTGAAGCTGAATTAGCTCCTGTGGCCTCGGGAAAGGCGAAGGTTCCATATGGATTGGGAAAGTCAGATCAGCTTTTTTAAAAACAAATTGCCTGTGACAAAGGCATAGCATCGTCACAGCTATCAAGGGTCGAGCATATAATGCTGCGGTACGCCCAACATTATCATGCCCATCGAAAACAGACCCCGCACGCCTAGTACATCAGACGACTCTCAGTAACTGAGCATCGACATTTTCAGCATATTGCCTGATTCTCATTGATAATATTAGTTTTATTTCCCAATTTGCGGGGAGCAAATTTTCGTGTCGCCACAGCCTGAAGGTGACGGACAACAACACAATAGAAAGCAAAATAAAACGAATGACACACGGTCATTACATGAAAAGTCACAGCAGCTGTGGTAACAGAAGAAACTAGGAAAACGGACTGAGGCACGACCAGTTCAATGATGAAGCTAGCTGAGATGAACTAAAAATGGAACTAATCGCTGGCCGTGATTGACCTTGGGCGATTGAGCAAATGGCCAGGGTCACAAAAAGCTAAATAAGCCGCTCAGTATTCGCAAAATGGAGTGGGATTTTCGGAGGCTATGGCGTGTCCTTGATGGGCTAAATTAATCAAGCAATTGAGTTGAGAGTATCTGTCCAAACTTGTGAGCCCCATTTGGGTATCCCGGGGTCTTACAGACGCTGGGGAATTATTCCATCAGACATTTCCACCAGTGGTATGATTGCTCCAATGCTGAGCTGCAAAAATATGGATGTATTCTTTGGTTTGAGCACATACGTAACAAACCGCAACATTTTACCCCAAAACGTTTGCTATACTGGTGAAGGTTTTAAAGCTAAGAGCATTGTTCGGTTAATGGGCTCCGCAAAATGGAGATGGAGATGGAAATGTCTAAGTGGATACAGATGGCAAATTTCGTTTCAACAATAGGGTTTGCATAGAAACAAAGTGGACACACTAGTGTCACTATTCCAGGGGAGTCATTTTTAAAGGATAGTTTCGATGGGGAGACAGTGACAATGCGTGGGGCTAAACGAACACTGCGATTTTTGAAAAACGCAAAAATAGCAGTTGAAGACCTATGCCACCGGTTGAATGTTGGAGAGAATCGGTGCAGTGCAATCCATAGTAAGTAGCTTAGCATGCAAGGGCGATCATGTCGTCTATCGTAATGGACGGCTGGGCGAGCAGTATAACGGGTGAACGGTATGTTCGAGTTGCGCGTAATTCCAGACCCTCCAAAAGGCAAAATAAATTCGGAGCTTAGCTTCTACACGGTACTATCAATGTGAAACAAATTCACAAATTATGCGGACCTCGACAATAGATACTCGTCCAAAACAAATGGTCCACTTGGACAACAAAAGTACAAACTGAAGGTGCAAACAAAACCCCACGGGAGACAGTCACACGTGCACAAAGTCAGCTACAACTAGCCGGGTGACCTCAAGGCCAAATGAGTGAATTGGTAAGGACAAGCAAACACCGGTTCATATGAACGGGCTAGACACAAAAGTGGGGCGGGGGTTACAAATGGTGGCAGACTAAACGCGGGAATTCCAAGTGTGAACGTAATGATTGGTGGAAGTTAGCGGAACAGGAGGGGTCTCATATCTCCTTCTTGAGCCAGTTGCCCAAACCGACATCGCGCAGCCCTTGAGCGCTTGTTCACAAACTCCGTTGAGTCAGTGAACTTTGGGTTCCGGTCACTCATCGATATCTTATCTGTTACCTCATCAGATTTGTGCTACAATGGCGTGGGAAGAGAACGTACCGCAAGTAAGGGTAAATCTGGAACGTAACGCATTTCCGTCAGCGCAATTTCACAACTTCCCATTTTTCTGCGCAAGTCCGACAAAGACTTGGCTGCTCTAGTAGTCTGTCGTGCCAATCGGAACGGCTTTCAAGTAGACAGCGAGCAATAATATGAGGCTGGGCAAGAAGATTGCGTAGTCCTGGAGTATGCTACTTTCGGCAGGAGCACCACACATTCTTTAATGGCTGCCTTTGCGTCTTCTTGACAGTGGTGAATCAGATGCAGGATCCTCTGACCGGCGTCCTTAACCTTGCTCTCAATATATATCCCAAATTGGCGTGTGAAGCTCTAATAATAACTCTTATTATCATCAAAGTATGACAGTTCCACCTTGGATAGTTCCACAGTGACTGTCAATGAAATGATGGAAATGGCCGGTTTTGGCCCTGGAGATGATCGTCTTATATCACCAGCATAACCTAGAAGTCATTCAGCTAACTGACAGGATTTCACGTACCGCGTCAACCGGTGAGTTGAGGCCAATAGTTTCCAGACTTCAGCTGGCGAGTCCTCTTCGGCCTCGAGCTCAATTTTAGTTAGTTCGGTCTTGCTCTGTACCTCTGGCAGAATCCGCTGGAGTTTGACCTCTCGGTTAACCCGATACTCCTGGAGCTGAGCAATCCTTGAATCTCTCATAGTTACACTAGGTTTTCGAATAGATGAACAAAGTGACTTACAAGAACCGGGGCGCGAACCAAACTGCATTGCAATGGTTTCCTCCGCAGCTTCAATGGTCTACGCGTCCTGGGCTCCCATTTCCTTCACAATGGTTGCAAAGGTTGACATCTTTAATTCAAACAAGACGACGTTAGATGTCGAGTACTGTAACGAGCGAACCGTATCTTCGAGTGACGTGTAATACCAGAATCTCCAGGAAGGCAAAACAAAGTCGGAGATGGGTTTCTATACAGTACTTTTATTGCGAGACTAATTCATTGATTATACGAACCTCGACAGTGGATACCCATCCAAAGCAATTGGTCCACTCGGACTACAAAAGTACAAACCAAATGAGCAAACAGACCCCCACGGGAGACAGTCACACGTGCACAAAGTCAGCTACAACTAGCCGGGTGACCTCAAGGCCAAATGAGTGAATTGGTAAGGACAAGCAAACACCGGTTCATATGAACGGGCTAGACACAAAAGTGGGGCGGGGGTTACAAATGGTGGCAGACTAAACGCGGGAATTCCAAGTGTGAACGTAATGACTGATACACCGCCCGCCAAATTCTCCACGTCGATTTAGAGGACGCCCCGGTTCTTGTATTCTACCTACGCCCAGTTCTATTCTAAGGTATCCTATGAATCATCGACATGAATGGTCCTAGTCCGCTCCTGCCGGAAATGTCGGCTTCGACTAAGCACAAATTCAACCGCGCCACCCCAGTAATCATACCTTTTGAATATTCCTCTTGAGAACACCGGCCGCCGTTCTAACTTACGGGCTTCTTCCTAAGCCATCTGAGATCGTCCCACAACCATTTATTACCACTAAAGACCGTTCTTCACGAGGCACATTCCCACCAGGGGTTAGAGCCATTTTTCTCACCCTGCCTCATTTAACCAATTGATGTTGGTCGTAACGCAGTAATCAAGCTATGTTCTTCTGCGGCTTCTCCCAACAGGGGAACCGAGGCATTGGTGGACAAATGACATCATTTCCCTCCAACCGGTTAGACTGTGATGAAAGGCTCCTCGGTTCGACACCATCGGGCTGCGCCAATCGATGCTGTCGAGACCACTTACTCTCTAGTTTGAGTAAAAATCTGGGTCCCATTAATTATCTACGCAGCGGACCGAGGTTATATGTCCCTCCAGAGGCGATGTAAGCTGGACTGTTCTCAGCTGCTGGCTATTTGCACACCCAAATTATTTCCGCCGAAACTATAGGGTTTGCGAAGTTGTGACTTTAACGGGGAGTTAGTGTAATCCATTTGCGCCCTCCGGTGATATGTTGCGCGCAGCATTTTGTTTGACTGAGCGAAACTTGAAGGTCACAGACCATAACTGATTTACATCTTACCGGTTAACGTGATATAAAAGACGAACTCCCACTTCAGCATATTTCGGCGTTCTTCGGTGTTCTTTAGGAGGAAAAAACATCTAAAGAATGTCTAATGCAAATTTCACCATGGAAGACCGGTTGTTGACGTTTGTTTGCTTTACGGTCCTCAGATTTAACGAATACGATTATAATCGCAAAATATATTTTGTTCGGTGGACCCCGCCACAATACATTTTCCCGTGAATCTCAACCTCGATTAAGTGCAACATTGTTAGATAGCTTTGCAGTGGCATTGCGAGAGACATCCTCGTTATTGATCCGCTTTCCCAGATATGCATAACTAGCCTGTAGATAAGACGGTGTCACGAGACAGCTGCAGGTATCATTCCTCTTATGAATATGACGCTCCATAAGTGGTGACCGCCTTAAACTATCGCCGTGATAACGGTAGCCGTTGTCACTCCCCAGTAAACACATGGCCACCGGTGGCCAAAAGTGGATACCAGCGGCTAAAGGTGGCTAAATGTAGCAACTTTAATACCACTGGCAGCCATCATACATACAATCCGAATATAGTAATTTTTGCATATATGCTCCCTAAAATTAGGGAAAATAGAACGAGTAAGATATTGGACGACTGAGTAAAAAGTCATTTTCGACATCTTTTCTTTAATTCACTGCCGATGAAATATGTCGTTTATTGCGCTAAGTCCGGTTTTCGCTAGCTGAGTCATTTTACGCTTGTCTGTTGCTATATTTTGTCCAATTTTCGGACGGTCATCTAAATGAAATGCACCTCAGTCAAGTTACGGTTTCTGATTACCTAAATTATTCTTAGGATCATCGAAGCAATGTAGCTGACAGACAAGGGCACCATCGTTTCGGAAAGCGTGAAATTTCTTTTCGAATCTGTTTACTGTGTGAGCGTGGCAATATGTGGGAGCACCCTGTGGGTGTAATAATAAGGGAAATGCAGGAATTATAAGCTCTTCTACAATGCAGTCTGGTGGATTGGTATATGGTGTGTTATTAATATGCCCGCAATCTTGAAACTTTTTAGGTGTGACTGCACCTTCCACAACAGCGGTACCTGCGCCATCCGCCACAGAACAGGCTTCAGAGTACCCGAACCCAACACCACGTAGGTAGTAATTCGGAGGGTACCTAGCTATATATCCCCTAATAAGGTGCAGAAATTCCGTTCTGGGAGCGACATAACCAAACACCTAAAACACTTTCTATCGTGGAAAGCATGCGTTATACCCGAGCCCATCTGCCGGTGTCCCCAAATACAGGCATGTTACTGTTCGTTCTGCGTCGGGAACATCCTGCTTTTCAGAAGAACCCAAGAACTCTGCTTTCCACAACAAGAACGAGAACTTCTAAAGCTACTGCCGGGGGTGTTTATGTACACGTTGGATTGCGAGTTGGTTTGCGTAAAGCCTGGTTGACAGCCAATATGCGTAGCGAACTAAGATGACTCAACGTTTTGATTAACATGGATGGCGTCAGTTTACACGGGTCGTCAAAAAAACATATTTGGCCGATTCTCGCAACTGCATCGGAATAAGCCGGAACGAGGCCATTTGCAGTTGGTGTCTTTTGGGGCTGTTTCGAAACCGATGAACGTCAAAGCCTATCTGCAAGACACGATAAGTGAACTGCAGCTGGTTTTGGATAGTGGTTTTACCCCTCCAAATGATCTAGAATGTTTGCCTGTTCACCTTTCACACATCGTTCGCAACAAACCAGGCAGGTCGTTTATCAAGCTAACCAAAGGACATTCAGATTATTACGGATGCGATTGGTGTGTTGTTTACGGTGTCCGGCTTGAAAGAACAATGGCTTTTCTACAACTGGACGCCCGTTTGCGGACAGATGCTGACTTTCGTCCCAGGTCCAATGCTAGATATCATATCGGTGTTTCCCCATTTGTAAAGCTACCAAGTCATTCACCCTTCATTATGTGCGCTTGATGCACCTTGCCGTAACCAAGAATTTGCCAAAATTTCGGGCTGGTGGTTAAAAGGTCGTCCTTACAGATTGTCACAAACGCTAAGGACGGAAATTAGCCGCCCCAATTCAACTGTACACAGTCACCTCCCCAGCGAAATCCGACGTCACTGGCGTCATCTAGTGGACTGTGGGCTGCGAAGTCACAGACTTTCGACAGTTTTTGCTCTACTTGAGGAATGTGATACTTGCAGATTTGATTAAACCCGATGTTTACAAGAAGATTCTTGATTTATTTATTGCTGTGTATTTATTTTCCCACTCGATTTTCCACGTTGATTATGCTGCCTTTGCTCAGAGCATAACCCACGTATTTGTGCAGAACTTTTCTCATATATATGGGCCGCGGGCTGTCACGTACAGTGTATATAGCTTGGTGCATTGTGCGGACGATGTGAGGGCACACGGTGTAGAAGAGAGCTTGCCAACAGTGTGCTCCCGTTTCCAACCCCAAGTGACAGCCAATCCCCATATTTATTCCCCTTGACCAGATGAACTGGAACCTTCTTGTTTTACTGAACTATTTTTATAACTCTTACGGACTTTGGTCGGACATTGTGATGTTGCGGTTGCTCGCCGTCGATATCTGTTTGGTTGTGACGATATCGATTTTGAGGCGTAGTGATCTGCGCTTTATCCTTAGGCTGGTAATTGTACCGCCTTATTTTTGTAACCCTACGGTATCTGCAGAGGAGAATCCGTTGAGGTTTGTTGAATATGTATATTATTATATTTGCAATAGTACCGTGATTCCAGAATTCGGATTTCTTGGTCGTTTTCCTGGATTGGCACGCGTGACTCAAACTCAGAAAGCAGATAGCCGTAACACACGGACCCTTGGATCGATTTTCGGCGTTTCCCTTTGAGTCGTTTTTGGGTAAACTGAGGAAGGATGTTTCCGAACCGCGTAATCCTGCCGTTCAAATACAATAACGTGTTGCTGAACGGTGAGCATCAGCTTCTGCTGAGACTGTGTGCTGACAGATGACTGTGGACGAGGTGTACCCGTTTCATCCGAAGGTTTACTTTTCCGCTCTTTTTATCTCTTGCTCTCACGGGACGAACTGAGGAAGGATGTTTCCGAACCGCGTAATCCTGCCGTTCAAATACAATAACGTGTTGCTGAACGGTGAGCATCAGCTTCTGCTGAGACTGTGTGCTGACAGATGACTGTGGACGAGGTGTACCCGTTTCATCCGAAGGTTTACTTTTCCGCTCTTTTTATCTCTTGCTCTACACGGGACGATGCAGTTCGTGTTGATAGATACTCTTTTGTTATTGTGAAAACTACAGCCCTCGATTTCCACTTTAGAAGGTTTGATTCAGTTCGTTCTTTTTTACAGTCTCGGGATATTCTTATTTTCTGCGTTGGTCGGCTGGATTACTTGTAAATGTTTGAGCTTCTTGTTAGCGATGAAATTATCTATATTCCACCGTTACATTCAATTGAAAAACACAATTTACCCTTGATCATCGGCTCTAAACATAGTAAAGAAGTTGTTGATGCGTTTACTCATGTACCTGCCTCCATTGCAGGTGTACACATTCTTCAAGTTCTTAGATGACAGGCAGTTTGGGATTGGTTGCTAAGAGTGGGTTATCGATGAAAGAACCATTCGTTGGAGGATCTCTGATGACTACGGAGCGATGGAACGCGCCCTAGCAAATGAAGAGGGCATGCCTTCAAACGGCGTCAAGCGCTCCGTTGCAGTCATCAAGAAGTTTGGTACACTTCACACACGCACGCTTACACCTCTTCAAGAGCTTATTCTGAAGCAGTCCGGTTCCATGCAGAGCTAAACTCTAGCGACGGCACTTCAGACAAGGAGCCACAGACCTACTTTGGGCTGCATTATGGTGTCCGCGAAGGGTAATTTTTAGTAGCAACCGGTGCATTTTTCAGAAAACGCAACCCAAAGTACTCGTCAACTGGTAAGGGGTTGAAAATAACTGATCTCAGAAAGCTTCTAAAAGGTTCACCTGCGTATCCCCTCCGCGTCTTCACCTCTTGAGTATGTGCAGCCATAATTTCAGTTTGATACACATTTTAAATGTGGTTCGGCTTATGGCCATCAGTCACCCGCGATTGCGCCACCACCTCCTCGGACCATTGAACAAACCAATAACTCCGGCAAGAAAACAAGCGATTCCGGTAGATTGCGTGCGCCAGATTATCCGAACAAAAAATGATGCGCATCCTTGCTGCGTTTTGGAGTATACTTCACTCATGTACATCCATTCATACCTAGATGAGGCCGTTAAAGTGGAGGGCTTCCGAAGTGATTTGATGTCACTCTTTTATAGCTTAATCAAATATTAGAAGAAACCTTGGAGTGCCTGGAAAATCTGGATGTACGGCTAAGATCTTTAGAGCTGAGCCTCAGTTCGGGTGCGTCCACGCAGCAAGAACGTAAAGGCACTCCGGAAGAGATCAACAAAATGACCAAAATGGAAGATTTGGATGTTCTCCTGGTCAGATTGTTGGACGCAGAATTCCACGGACAATCAGTGAGTACCTTCACCTTGGTCCGCACTTTAGTAATGAAGGTCATTTTTTCTTCAAGAATGGTCTACTCTGATCCTCTCCCGTCAGTCAGGAACACGCTGCGTGCTCTGTTTGCTCCGGAATTTGCAGATCACCTGCCGTGGTTAAAAGGAGAAGATAAAAGACCCATATCTAGCACAGAGTTGCCAAGACTCATAAAGGGTGAGGTAACTATCTCACATTGACACTTGCCACTTTAGATGCTATATACGTTGTGGCCACGCACTCGAGTGTCGCAGTGGATGTCATTGAGAAATCAATTCAGTCTTGGTTCAAGGGAGCCTGTAATCGGATTTCTGGAAACCGGAAGCTGCGACTCGAGAGGACCGCCTTGTGGCGCATCGAAAAAATCTACGATGGTGTAATATCATTAATACATTTATATTTTTGCGCTAACCTTTTTATCCTTTGACCATGCAGCATGTTGTCGTAAGAACGACGCGGTTGGTAATTATCGGCGGCGTTCGGTAATAATACGCATACCGTGAGTTAGGTGATCAGAGCAATTACCCACGGAGGCTGTCAGTAAGCCAACCAATATGCCCCGACAGATTTGTGGTTGCAACCGTTAGCCTCGTACGGCTGCAAAAGGTTACGAAAAAGGCCATGAAAAAGGTTGTCGGCAATTTTTTGAGTTGCCGCCTTTGGCCGCCCTTAGCCACCGGTGGCGCCAACTGTGGCAGGCGTAAAATGCCACACCTATTTGCCACTTTTGGGCATCGATGGCCACCGGTGGTCCCACCAGTGGCGTGTTTACTGGGTCACTTGGAATACTTATCGTTCCTGCTGGGTCTGTGTCTATGTGCGACGCTTTTTGTGGGTCCTCACCCTTACGCGGCAGCCCATTCCAATCGCCAGCGACGGCCCCTGATACTCATAACTCTACACGGTGTCCCTCATCTCGAATACTGCTGGGCCCGCGTCCATGTGCGACGTTTATTATGAGACCCCACCTATGCACCGTAACATAATCCAGTGACCAACGATGATCTTTCATACCCATGACGATATGCAATGCCGCTAATCTTTGTTATCTATAGTAAATGCCAGGCCAGTATCCATGCGACCAGTAAAAATAAGGCCCGAACCATGCGTGATAGCCCAATCTGATGGCTTGTCGTACTCGTTGCTGTACCCAGTGTCGCTCTACCTGGCCGCTTATCGTACCTGATAGTTCCATGTCCGTATGTGGAGTTGATCAACCGGTAACCTAATCCAACCTAATCCATCGTACTCGTGGCCGTACGAGTCGTCGCTTATCTTTGCTACCTATGAAAAACACCGGGCCAGGATTTATGAAAACCGGTGAATACGAGGTCTAAACTATGCCCACCTACCTGATCTAATGGCGAACGACGGACCTCATACTCATAACTGTACGCGACGTCGCCTACCTAGACTACTTTTTGAAACAGCCAAGCCAGTGCCTATTTGCGACGCTGATTATCAGGCCTCAACTATGCGCAGTGTCCTAACTTAACTGCCAATGATGGACAGTCATACCCATAACTGTGCGCGCTCCCACTTATGTCTGCCATCTATCTATCTATCTGTCCGTCTGTCTGTCTGTCTGTCTGTCTGTCTAACACCAGGCCAGTATTTATGCGAGGCCTCCAATTCACTCGATTTATACTGTCGGATACCGATACAATATAGCCTAATGAAATCGAAAGCTCGGTCTTCCTCATTAAAACTTGTAACCATCACATACTCAATCACATTAGCAATTTAACCAACAGGAGCACCCATCTGGGCCTTACCCAACTCATCATTCATGTCCAAGTATTGCAACTTATCTTCACTTTCAAAATCGTGTTGACTGTATACGAATGAATTAGATAATAAGATAGCCAAACCTGATGCGATCCAACTGCATCAGATAATGATAACGATCTACCTAGGGACTTCGAATGTATATAGATGGTGCACCATACTACTTATCCAAAAGGGAGTAGAAGAATACTTGCGATCTTATATAAGTTTTGTTCTACCCCTGAGGATTCCCTCGGTCAGCTAAAAATATCCCCTCCCCACATAATTGTATATCCGAGCCCAATCACTTCAAAAATGACGTCCGTTACGGGGCTGTCCAGAAATGGGGTTATTTCAGTGCAATGATGCCACGGCACAGCTATACCCAGTTTGATAGCAAACCGACAACTATATCCCTCCTTCTCTTGACTGCACCCTATCGCCCACTTGTTACAGTATCAGCAGCTGCGAACAAACTCACGCTTTGTCCTGACTGTAACTTTATGATCACGCCCGACGGTATGCCACCCATCATCATCATCATCATCGTCGTCGTCGTCGTCACCAGCATGATATCAGTGGTAGTGGCATCAGTGCTCGCATCATCATCATCATCATCATCATCATCATCATCATCGTCGTCGTCGTCACCAGCATGATATGGTAAGTAAATACCGATGCTTCACTGCCGTACAACCACACCACCCACCTGTTGAAAACAGACACCATCATGATAACGTGAGACTTTGTGGGTACAAAGTGCACGCCAGTAGACAGGATGACTTTGGCCAGCTCGTCCAACCTGCGCCTTTTTTCTCATCTTCGAAGATGAGAACGATGTCTCCATACTCAAGATGGACAAGATTTTTGCCAGAAGATATTTGAAAACCGGTTTCAGGAGAAAATTCAGCGTTTGTCTCATTATATCGTCGTATACAAAATTAATTAGGACTGGATGGCGTCCTCAACGGACACCGCGTTTTGTACGGAAGCTTTTGGAGCTCCCCATATCTTTTCGTAACACGTCCAACCGTTCCTCGACTCCGGCCGCCGAGGATGCTGAAAACCGCATGGTTGACCACTATCACTTAAACCGCATGCCTTTTCCCGAACTATACTTGTTACGCATGACGAACGCCATAGTTTGCCTTCTGCAATGAGAGAAGGGAAAGCCAAAATGGAAGCAACTTTTGTTTGACACCAGTCTCCGATCTGTTATGGCAAATATCACGAAGGTTTCTTTTGCGCATCGAAAAAATTGATAGTAGAATAAAAGATGCTACAGAACTCACCAGATGCGGGCGATATGACGCATCAGAGCCAGCTGGGTTCCCAGGAATATCCTAACTACATTGGCAACCCTAAACTGTTTATCCAAGATGTTCGTGTACGGGACCGTCCACGAACCTAGGTACGGCGTCGCGATGACGGCACCGCACCCAGTCTGATGTCTTGCCCGTAGATCACTGTATCTCTTATAGTTCCTAGACGAGCATATTACCCAAAGCAGTAGCCATCTTATTCTGCCGTCCGCTTACTCTTCTCACAAACCCAATGGTTCATCCAACGGCATTATTGGTAGCTCGGTATATCGACAAAAATCAAACTTTGCCTTAAGCAAGATATAACGTACGCTGACCTTCATAAAAAACAAAGAAGCTTGCTACCTGTGACGATTTACTCAGCTTTGGAGGAACGCCTGCCGCAACCATAGAAGAGCTTTTCATATCTAAGTCGTGAATAGCCGCTCCAATTTGGGCTTGCGTGAAAGTAATGGGCGTGATTATTGTCTAAGTTATCTTGAGATTATTTCCAAATCCAATGACTAAGAAAACACGCGAAGAAACAAGCTTTTCTACACAAAAGGTTTAATAGGGACAATTCGCGAATCCACTGGCAGCCGACGAAATATGAATCCCGCGCCCACAGTGGACTCCGAGTTCGTTTAAACCACCAATAAAACTGCGGCCGCGTGGAGAGATTTTAAGGGCCCAAATAATTACCATCAAACGATTCAACTTACCGCTGAAATTTCCCTTTTCCGAACCACGGTTTCAGAGGAATTTCGGGTGTGCGTCTGGGACGCGTCTCAGACAGGGAAGTCGATTCATGAACAAGCTAAACTTTAGTAAATGACTGGCTGGACTATGTCACGTGACGAGTGTCCATTGATGGCTGTGGTAAAAAAAGATAAATCTGTAAAATGGCGGATGTATTCCTGCAACAGCATTGGCGGCGGTCCTTGATACTTCCGGTGTGGATCTTGCTGAGGCGTTCAACGAGATGGTTGATATGGGGCCATTCCACACCCTGGGTGTTTTCCAGGCTAAGTTGTCGCACTTCCAACGTCAAACTGAAATAAGTTGTGTAATTCGGAGCAGTATATCTAACGAATGGCCGGTGGAGAAGAGGCGCCTGGAAAGATCGGCTTACCACAGCTTTCACTGGGTGAAATTTTTATGCATTCATAATTAGCACAGAGGCTGTCCTAAACCAAAGTAACTACCTGAGAAACGTCTCATTATTGCTCATGCCCCTAGGCAACCAGACTTTTGATGCCCGGCGTTGAGTTGCCTGGTTTATGATATGGCTCCTTTGAGGGCCCCAGGGGCCCCTTTGGGGCCTTGGACTCAAACCCGGCGCACAACTATCAAGTCTGCTAACCACTCTGGTCACCCAACTTTCAGCTCCTCATCCTCGGAGGCAGCAGAGGCAGTGTTAAAATGTTTCTCCACAAACTGCCTGAGCCTCTTCAACAAATTCAACGATGTTAAACAGTCAGCTTGCTTTGAACAACCATCCATAATCGCACCCACGGAGACCTGGCTTACACCAGACGTCTCTGACGCAGAGATCCCGATATATGGTTATTCTGTTTTTTGAGCTGGCTCAAAATGAGGGAAGGCTGGTGGGGTTTTTGTATACTTACATGCGGCCCAACCAATTCCGACCGACCTCTCTGATACCAATCCTGCACCGTTTTGCGATGAATTATGGGTCTGAATCCCGCTGCGTGGGTCCGATTCCCTTCTTCTCGGAGGGAACAAACCCGCCACAGCACCCTTGGTGGAGCGCTCCTAGCGATCTATTTAGCGGTCAAG
>NW_008751949.1:560571-562515 GCF_000715545.1 Opisthorchis viverrini
TTCGATACATACTCGGAGGAAGAAACTTCACTATCTACACGGACCATAAACCTCTCGTTTTTGCCTTAAGAACATCTCAAGACAAACACTCACCGCAAGAGAACTGACATTTAGATATCATTGCTCGGTTTATAACTGACATACGCCACATCGAAGGGTCTGAAAACGTCGTTGCAGACGCCCTCTCCCTCATTGAGATGAACAACATAGCAACGATTCCAATCGATCTACAAGCCATTGCCTCTGATCAGCAATTGGAACCCGAATTCCAGAATTTTTCCAGCCTTCCATCTCTCAAATTCATCACACTACCGCTCCTCAACTCTGACAGTTTCATTGTTTGTGACATATCCACAGGACGCCCAAGACCTTTTGTTCCTGAAAAACATAGACGCTCTATAGTTGACCACTTCCACGCACTTTCTCATCTCAGCACACAAGCGACTGCCAAACTTGTGTCACAGAGGTACGTTTGGCCGAATATGCAGAAGGAGATACGCACTTGGGCCAAGCAACGTCTTGACTGTCAGAAGAGCAACATCCACCGACACACCATTTCTCCAACTGGTGTTTTTCAGCTTCCCGACTCACGCTTTCGAAATGTACACATTGACCTGGTTGCACAGTTGCCCCCATCCAGAGGGTTCATACACGTACTCACCTGTGTCGACCGTTTCACACGCTGGCCCATGGCCATTCCGATCAACGACACCTCTACCGCAAACATTGCTAGAACCTTTGTCGATAGCTGGATCGCTACATTCGGTGTACCCGCTACCATTACCACTGCCAGAGGTCCACAATTCACTTCAACACTTTTTCATGACCTCAAACGGCTACTTGGTGCGGATCACTTCCGAACATCGGCATACCATCCGGCTGCCAATGGCATGGTCGAACGCTTTCATCGACGACTTAAGACATCGCTGATAGCCTCCTCTAGCGCACACTGGTCGGAACGCCTCTCACTCATTCTTCTCAGTATACGCAATACTGTTAAGGAAGACTTGGGCTGCACAGCCGCTGAACTCGTCTTTGGCACTACCTTACGTCTTCCAGGTGAAATGTTAGTCGACTCGGGAACAACTGGTGAAACGGACCCCAATTCCCACGCTTCCCGGCTTCGCCAACACATGCGTGATATCCGTCCTCCACCTACTCGACAAACTTGCAAGCCTACCCAGGTACAACCCGGTCTTGCTACATGTGACTATGTTTTTGTGCGCGTCGATGCGGTCAGAATGCCCTTACAACCGCCATACGAAGGGCCTTTCAGAGTCATTTCTCGGAAAGAAATCTTTTGTCATTGGTCGCAACGGCCGCAAAGACAGTGTTAGCGTCGATCGACTAAAAGTTGCTTACATGCACACACGACCAACCCCCGATGATGAACATACTACGGCCCCCTCCGTTACACAACCACACAGTCACACGATCTCTCCTTCGACCAGTGACACCACCAATACCACGCACACACCATCGCTCACAAGATCTGGTCGACATTGCAAACTTCCTGTTCGTTTCAAAGACTAACTGTCGTGACGCATTTCTTTTCAAGCGTCTTGTTCACCCAGTTGACGCTCTAGGGGGAAGTTCTGTAGCACTTGTAAACTGCTCTTTTTCATGCTCAGTATCATCTTCTTTTTTCCCATCATTATCAGTTACATCGCCGTACAAAAGTTTGTTTTACTGAAATACAACCGCTACCGCCCGCTTGTTGGCTCCAACGTAACTTTGAGACTTTTGCTGAGTGACTGTTGTTGTGACCGCCGGTTGGCTATATTCGAAAGCTGCTAACACTAAACGTGAACAAACATTTTAGCTACAAACACTGGACTAATATATTCACATTTGTGGAATAATATTTCGATCACCGGAGATCTGGGATACCAGGAAGATAGAACTATTCTTTGTGTGGTGGTTCAACGGAATACGGAACTACGG
>NW_008751949.1:562750-567087 GCF_000715545.1 Opisthorchis viverrini
GCGTGACAAACATGCTCGTGTTTATGGACAGCTTAACTCAAACCAAAAACGAAGGACTCATATCGGATGCCATATTTTTCGATTTCTTAAAAGTATTTGATAATATCCCATATGCCGCGTTGCTCCACAAACTCGAGTCTTACGGGATTCAAGGGAAAATCCTTCACTGAATCAAGGCGTTCTTATCAGACAGATCATTCCGAGTGAGAGTAGGCCCGACTTACCCTTCTCCAGCGCCGGTCTCCATTGGAGTTGCTCAAGGCTCCTTCCTGGGACCACTGCTGTTTCTGACCTACGTCAACGATCTTCCAGACGTTCTCGCAAGTCCATGTCCACTTTTTGCGGACGACTTGAAATCCTGGAGTTCCAACACCAGTGCCCTCCAAATGGATGTAGACGCTCCAAAGCAGTGGTCGTTGGACTGGCATCTTCCTCTGAATGACGAAAAGTGCGTCCATATGTCATTTGGAGTGGACTGGGTGAATGTCGTTGTCACGCATGGTGAGAACGGACCAGAGAACACCATGAGGACAGATGCCAAAAAGGATTTGGGTAGCTGGGTCTCCTCAAACTTTTCCTTCTCACTGCACCATGAGAAATCGGCCCAAAAGGCATTCGCCATTTTACAGATGATCCGACGCACCTTCTGCCGTATTACTCCTACGGACTTCCAAATACTCTATGGAGCCTACGTCAGACCGCCCCCGGTGTACGCCAACCAAGTTGTCTACTCATGACGCACAAAAGCCGTCAAACTCATTAGCTTGTCCAGCGAGCCGCCACAAAAAGGGTTGTCAGCCTCAAAGCCGCGGACAACAAAAACCCTCCTCGCAATGCTTGATCTCTTTCCCCTGGAGTATAGTCGCCTCTGAGGTGACCTTATTCTTATTGAGCTCTGTTTGAACAAAGCTTGGCCAACAGGATTTTCACCGTTGACCCAGCAAACACACGACGGGGATATGGTAAGAGGGTTTTTAAGCTCAGAGCTCACACATCCATTAGACAAAATGTTTTATCATTTCGGGCGGTGGTGCGTTGAATGACCTTCCTCCGTCGGTCGTCCACGCTCCTTCTAGAACCCAGTTCAAAGCACAATTATAAACTTGTTCATGCGAGTCCTCAAGCTGGCAAGCATACTGCCCCGCGCTGAGAAGTTGAAGAACAGTGATACATCTTTTTTCTCTTGTTATTTGCAGGTGGACGACAGACGCTGAACGACAAGAACAAAGCCGGCCCGGGAAACTCGGACAAAAGCCTCGATCCTATGTATCACTCCGTAAATCCGTGGAAATACGTGTGCCGAAGGTGAAAATGCGTCACTCTCGCATTGCCTCTGAGCACCTTCCTATTGTATATTACGCAAACTGTGGATCGAGTGCTAATGAAGAGTCAAAGATTTCTTCCTTGGTGGAGACATTCCATTCCGATTTGAAAATCCCCGATTATGTAAGCCATCATTGGAATATATCACGCACAGGCTGTGATCTCGGAAACATGCGTAGCCGGCATCATGAGGTTACGGAACCATCTAATGTATTGGAGTTCATAAGGCAACTAATTGATAATCGCGGCTGTCAATCTTAAAGCGTTGTTCGGAAATAAGGTGTCCAAAATTTTAAGGTTTCTCACTGAATGAACTGAAAGCACTGTTAAGCATGTACAGCGAAGTACTGCTTTATGATTCTACCACGCGGGAGGTCGTGGGTCGTATCATCTGTGGCACGTTGTCATCATGGACTGTCACGGCAAAGAATGAAGCATTTATGACGGTTTCATTGAAAATGAAACTGCAAAACGGGACCTTTGGCATCTATGCGAAACCATGATGCCAGTCAGTTGGGTGGAAACGGTTATCTGCGACCAGCATGCGGTCCAGCTTCCGCAATAAGGAGGCATCTGCAGTGGACGCACGTTCATTTATGCTCATTTCACGCAGAAAGAAATCTTACGGAGAATATTATTACCATATCAGCAGCTTCACACAAGGACAAGGGTATTTTACTAGTGTAAAGGGGCTAGCTTGTAGCAGGTAAGAGGAAAGTTTTAATATATGTTTACGGCGAATTTGTCGTACAAACGCAGAGCAGTAGGTTTACCTTCAGCAGAACTTGCTTCCTCAGACAAGCCAGTGGACAGCGTTTCTCCAGAAACATGCTGTAAGTTTTGGGCAGGGCACAAATAACATGACAGTGGTTGCCAACTGCTACATTGGGAGTAATCTATCACAGTCTTCACTACTGCCAGACTGTGTGAGGTCCATTTTGAAACGCAGTGAACGTGTACGAAATAAATTCAATATGCAAGTGGCTTGCGGCTTCAAGACAGCTGCAGATAAGACTCTCTCAAAAGACCTCGTTTTAAGCCTTTTAAACTGTCCGACGCCGTTTGCTCAAAATTTAGCTTTACAAAACAATAATATAACGTTAGGGGTTGCGGAAAGTGTTAGTAACTGGCTAAAATTCTCAGACGACCATTTAGTGCGCCTAGATGGACGTTTGAAATGTACTTGTTCATTTAGTAACCGGTGGCCTTTAACCTGTCGTCACATGGTGAAGGCTTGCTGGCTAAGCAGTGTGACCTGTCGGTGAAATTGAGCACAATTCGCTGACTTCTACCAAGCCTTGTACCGGAAACAACTGGCCACCAAGTTTACCGTCCACAACAGGATGCAGTGAGATTACTTTGGATGAGTAGTCCAAGCTAACTACAGGCTGCAGGGCTATTTATAACTAATTGGAAGTTTTGTTGCGTCCAGGCGATGACAGTTTCAAGGCTGAACTGGCAAGGTTAGAGAAATATACTGATGAGCTGGCGCGTGTGGGGGTGCAGCAGGTGCCTCTGCCTAGCTTCCCCGACCACGAAATTAAGGCCTCCGATAGTAGTCAACCTAAGCCATTGCTGCCAAATCCTCCGACCAACAAGTCTGTCGTTCCTTTAATTCAAATCCCCAAATTCCGTAACTAAAGCCCTTCAGCTCTGACCATGAGGCAAACACCACCGGCGGGGACGCGTCGTAAGCCAGTACCACAGGTGAAAAAAACCATGGAGGTAGACATGGACAGTTCTACCGTCCTGGAAACAACGGTCATCAGGGACATTAGAGTATGAACGGCTGCGAGAAACTACTAGCTCTTGCTGCTGGAAATGTAATCTTAGAAACCATAACCAGTTGGAATGGGTGCGGTTTGACTACTGGATTCGGTGGTTCCATTCGCCTCACGCCAAGGTTCAACAAGTTGCACGAGGAGTGCAAGAGCGCGACGTTCGTTGCCCTACCTGCCACAGGAACTGCATTGTTGGGCAGTTTTCGCTCGTGCACGTAGTCATTTGATGTTTAAAAGTTTTCCAGCCTGCCATTTCGTGCCGAAGCAAAAGCGTTTTGCAAAATCGTAAACGTATTATAAAACCTAAAAAATTTACAAGGTTCTATCAACTCTTTTCTGCGCTGGTTTGTCGCTTTTGCCACTAACAAAAACTTCCATTTACAGTACCATTAAAGCGAGGGTGTGGGTCTTGGTCGGTGGCCCGTCGCTGCAGCTGTAACCATTGTACCACATGTGTACATGGTCTAACAGGGCTCCGGTCCTGCATCGCGTTTATCTGCCACATTATTCTACATAATTTAATCGGTCTTTCTTTTTCATTTCAGGTGTGCGGTTTCATAATGTGAACCGAAGGAAAATTTAAAGCACATCATGTTGACCTTATTGTTCCTGTGTGTACCTACAAAGTCGTCTGCAATATATATGTACATGCATGCTGTTGTTGTTTTTGGAAAATACGTTTGATGGTTGGCATAAGCGTATCCGCGTTACGCAGCCGTTATACCCGCTATGTTTCCATGGGAAAGCTTCACCCCAGCAGTGAGATCGCCGAACCCGAAAAAAATGCACCGGTGGCGTGGCTAGAACAGATGTGATTGCCGCAGTATTTGGAGACTAGCGGAGGGTGCAATCATCCCCGTTTTGGTGCACTGTTAAGCAGGATCCTGCTATACCGGACGTCTTTGGGCGCTGCTACGGCCAATAAACCTGGCCCGCTCGAGATTGGCCCAGAATTCGGGACGCTTGCCGGTCCGGCATCAAGACGAGATCTGATTGGTAAACAATCTGGACCCAACAGCCAATCATGACCCAGTATTGGCCAAATGCCGGTTGCCAATGGAGCTCCAGAACGCGTCAGAAATTCCAGAGAGTTATAGCCGCTTACGCTATATATACGAAGCGCTGTACAACTGTTCCTGATTTCGTTTTGGGTGGTAATAGACCTTTTGCACCTTTGGTGTTTGTTTTGACGTGAATGCTAGCTTGGGAGGCTCAGACCGAGAACTAAGCTGA
>NW_008751949.1:569831-571579 GCF_000715545.1 Opisthorchis viverrini
AAATAGTCACCAGTCCCCGAAGCACTGCTATCAGCTCTAATCTGTAGGTGATGCATAGCAGTGAAGACTTTCGTGTCAAATACTGAGAGTGGTGAGTAGATGTATTCTCTTTTTGAATGACAGTATGGGCTTTGGTGCGGCGTAGCCTCTGTTCTGATGAAAGTAGATACGCTATGCTCGCCGATGTAGGCCATGGGCATTGCAGAGTATCTTCGGGCTGTCCCAAGTGAACTTTTAATTTTCTTCTTTTTATACGGTTGAGATGCCAGTTTTTTTCATCTGTGGTTTATGGCATTGCCAGTTGCATAACTCCACCGAGGCGAGCCCAACACCAGCAGCAACGACCGGAAGTCAGCATTATTTTTTTATTTCCTGAATTTAGAGGCCAGACTCAGAACCACCGGTGATGGGCGATGCACCCGTGCTACTGGAGGGGTGGTGGGTATACGAACGCACCATGGTGCGACGTAACAGGGGGACCCTCCCTGCAGGGCGTACCCGTCCACCACACGAGGTTTTCATCCCTCGTGCATGCTACCAGATCTGCAAGGTGGAAAACCATCCAAGCAGTCATAAGTGCGGTTTGTGCATTAATAAATAATCCAGCTACCATTTTTTGGTCGGGGGAAAGCATGGCCAGTAAAGACAGCTCAGTCAATCCGAACAAGCCACAGCATGCAGACGCTGGCAGAGCCAAGTTGCGGAGGAGAAGTGAGATGACAGTTGTCAATGAGTCGGTGGGACTGGAATGTTGATACTCACGGCGATTGCACCATGGCTAAATGGCGTCGGAGCGTTGATGTGGGTTCGACAGACAAGCAGAAGCATACCGCGATATTGTGCACGGGAGTGTTTAGTGGAACAAATCATCAAATGGATATATATAAGCGCAGCGTTTTGATAGGCTAAATGGCGTCGGAGCGTTGATGTGGGTTGCCACGACAAGCAGAAGCATACCGCGATATTGTGCACGGGAGTGTTTAGTGGAACAAATCATCAAATGGATATATATAAGCGCAGGATGCGTTTTGATAATGAAATGAAGAAATAAATCGAATTTGGTTTGGTTTTTATCAGTTAGATTCGGACTGAAAGCATCGGTTACTAGACAGAGCTGATAGAGTAATCCGGGGTTGGGACTTGACTAGGACGAGGCATAAGCTGACGGGATAGAAGAAGACAACCAGGCCAGTAACACAGCGTAATTGGAATCAGTAGGTGATTATGCCGTGCAGTGATTTGGGGAGGTAATAGCTAATTTTGATTTAGTTTTTGTCAGTAGAGTTTGGACGAGAACAGTGGACGCTAGACAGGGATTATAGAGTAGTCCGGTGTAGGGACTAGACTAGTACGAGGTGTAAGTTGGTACGGGGAAAAAGATAAAAAACAACCAAGCCAGTAACGTTGCATATTGAGATCAAGTTGGCATTTAGTCCTTGATTAGCTTAAAGCGGGTCAAGAGGTTGGGAAGAAATGATAACAGGATCCTTTACTGGCCTACTAACTGTAACGTCGCTCAACTCATATGCGTACTGGACCTAATTCGTAGAGGAGGTCAGAGGCTGGTTGAGTATTAAGTAAGGCGGAAGCAGTTTCACAGGTAAAGAATTTGTCTACAGACTGAGAAAAAGCATGATAATGCGTGAGGCTTTGCAGCTGCTTAGGAAGGCTGCTCCAGATGCGAGCGTAATAAACTAGAAAGAAGTAGTGGCATAGGTTTGTGCGGGCTGGGGGGCACACTAAGAGAT
>NW_008751949.1:571851-573213 GCF_000715545.1 Opisthorchis viverrini
TCGTACGCATAGCTTAAAGATTGCAACCATCGTGTCTGGAAGGTGGCAGGAGCGCAGTATTAAAAAACAGCCTGCGCGCTGCTACCTGAAATTGCACCTGGTGGGAAAAGCTGAAAGTACAGGAGTATCTGAGGCCGAGATCTCTGATCTCTGTAGAATGAATAATAGGATCTCCACTAATTGTGAAAGCATCAGCCGGGAGAGAGCAACGGCAGGAGGTTATACAGGATTTTGTGGAGGAGAAGCTTAGGACGGAGCCGTTTGACCAGTGAGTCAGTGAATCTAGGTCTTGCTCAATCTGGTGAAAGGCAAGGGTTTTTGCAGAGGTGGGGAATGTGTACGCGATTTTTATATCGTCCGCGAAGAGGATGACCTTACCTTGGGATATGGCGCCGGAGACGTCATTGATGTATATTAAGAAAAGGATGGGGCCTAGCACGCTTCCTTGGATGACTCCGCTAATGATCGGTAGTGGAGATGCTTGTATGTCCCCGATTTGCGTTATTTACCCCCTGTCTGATAAATAAGAGGCGGACCACTGAAATAAGGTTCTCGTGATGCCAACGGTGCTAAGTTTGTGTAGCAGGGAGGCGTGGGGGACCTGGTCGAAGGCTTTTTGGATGTCCAGGTAGACTGTTACTATGGAGTATCCAGCGTCGTAAGCTGCTGTGACGGTCTCAAAGAAGCTGGCAGCCATTTACGGATCTCTGGGATAGGAAACCATACTGTCGATTATCTATGGCGTTTGTAGCTAGAAGAAACCTGATTAACAGGCCTTTTACCAGACGTTCGATGGTTCGCAGTAAAAGAGGGGTATGGTGGATCCCTCTGTAATTTGAAGCAGTTTGCCTGGATCCGGATTCAAAATGGGGGCGAACAACAGATTGTTTCCATTGAGAGGGGACGATTCCAGAGTTGACTGAGTGAGTAAAAAGATTTAGGACAAGGGTTTTGGAACCTTGACCGCTATATCTCAGGACACGCGATGGTATGCGGTCGCCTCCCGGCGAGGCGGAGTCTCTGATGGTTTGAAGAAGGGCTGATACATCAGCTAGGGAGATGGTCAAGCTGCTCAGAGACGGGCGGTTACTCTGTTGTAGAGAGGTGGGAAATGAGGCGGAGATTGTAGGATTGAAGTTGGGAGAAGGAGGTAAGAAGCGGCTGGCAAAGTAGGCATTCAAGTGGTCGGCTATATTGACAGGATGAGCGATGAAGCTACCGTTGGTGGAGCTCAGACAAGTGAATTGATGACAGTTTGGGGTACAGCGCCCACGAAATAGGCGGCCGAGTAATTTACAGCTAGAAGGGCCCCTGAAAGCGGTGCTCTCTTCTCGGCATTCGAGGGATACCCGTAAGGATTCT
>NW_008751949.1:574222-576591 GCF_000715545.1 Opisthorchis viverrini
GACTGGACATGTGTTCGGATTAGGTCGAGGTGTATTCACAACTGGGGGTAGAGGGGCGAGTAGTGGTTGAGGCAGGTTTGAATCCACAGCAGAAGGTAGAGCATAAAGTTCACTATGGGGTAGGGTATATGTCTTGAAGGCTGGTATGTAGTCGGAAGCGTTTGGGGGTTGGGAGGGGTTTTGGAAAATGAAGTCATTCTCATCTGTGGGAGGTGTGGAGAATGGAATGGTGCAGAAAGTAACGGTGGTTGTACGGGGATGGGTCGCTTCCGAAAATGGTCAAAAATAGGGACGGAAGTGGGTGTGTAGGATGGTGGAGGCGTATAATGGCCTGAGCTGGCCGCCGGTATATGCGGGTGTGAGGTTTCATCAAACTCGCGTTACGCGCGGTTTGGTGTATTTGTCTTGTAGTTATGGGGAGGCCGAAACGATGTGCGGTTATCTTGATAACAACGAGGGATAGATTATCGAGGGCGTATTTGGGGGTGTTTTACGTTACGCGGCCTTGACAGTAGATATTTGAGTTCGAGGGCGTATTTTGGCGGATGTGTCAAAACAGCGCCAGCCATATTTCAACAGATTATGAATACGATGCTGGAGGATGCCCCCGGCGTTGCCGCCTATTTGGACGATCTCATTGTCATGGGTTCCAAAATCCACGAACTGTGACAGCGCCTTGATTACCTGCTTAGACGTATTTAAGAATATGGCTTCAAAGTGCGCCGGGAGAAATGCACCTTTTTCATGCAGTCGATAAAGTACCTTGGGTTCATTATTGACAAACGCGGCCGCCGTCCAGACCCGGAGAGCATTGAAGCGATCAAACGTATGCCAGCACCCACAGACGCTGCCTCCCTAAGGTTTTTCCTAGGCCTCGTAAGTCACTACAGTTCGTTCCTGCCTGCCATGCATTGCCTTTCA
Source organism: Opisthorchis viverrini (assembly GCF_000715545.1). Classification (NCBI taxonomy): domain Eukaryota; kingdom Metazoa; phylum Platyhelminthes; class Trematoda; order Opisthorchiida; family Opisthorchiidae; genus Opisthorchis; species Opisthorchis viverrini. Next base: position 575,144 of record NW_008751949.1, read on the forward strand.
GGCCCACTCAATCAGCTACTTACCAGGAACCACAAGCGGACATGGTCAGAAGAATGTCAACGCGCCTTTGACTCTGTTAAATCCATGCTAACTCCCGATTTGCTATTCACACACTATGATTCATTGATGGAAATCTTTGTGGCGTCGGACGCCTCGAACTATGGAATTGGCGCAGTGATTTCACACGTATTTCCAGATAGCAGCCAGAAAGTCGTTGCACATGCGGCCAGATCCCTGACTTCAGCTGAGTGCAACTACAGTGAGATAGAAAAGGAAACCTTGGCGATCGCGTTTGCCGTAAAAAAGTTTCATAGAATGGTCTATGGCCGCAAGTTTACCCTACTGACCGATCACAAGCCACTTCTGGCTGTGTTTGCCTCGAAGAAAGGAATTCCGGCATATACTGCCAACCGGCTCCAGCGATGGGCCACTCTGCTTCTGGGGTACGACTTCAAGATAAAATACCAGTCCACCACCAGCCTCGGACAAGCCGACGCACTGTCCAGACTGATTGATTCAAGCAGACCAGAACCAGAAGATACCGTGGTCGCAACAATGGCTTTGGAACCAGAAGTTAACCATGTAGTTTCCGAAGTGGTTCGCATCCTCCCGGTGACTGCCGATATGGTCCGCCAGGCAAACGACCAAGACCCTGTGCTGCAGCAAGTCATAAAGTACCATCGCAAACAAGGATTCACGGATTGATAAACAGGATCGAGTCTATTGCCCAAGTTTCCGGGTCAGTTTTGTTCTTGCTTTCCGGGTCGGTTTTGTTCTTGTCGGACAGTGGCTGTCGTTCACGTGAAAGGCACAAGTAGAAAAAGGTGTAGCACTGCTCTTTATGTTTTCAGCGTGAAGCATTATGTATGCCAGCGCGAGGATTCGCATAAATAAATGTATAACAACGTTTTAAACTGGATTCTAGAAGGAGCGTGGACAACCGTCGGAGGAAGGTCATTCCAGGCAGCTACAACCCGAAATGATAAAAAATTTTGTCTAATGAATGTGTGCGCTCTGAGCTTGAAAATTTTCCAACTATGTCCCCATCGTGTTTCTGCTGGGTCAACGGTGAAAATCCTGTTGGCCAAGCTTTGTTCAAACAGAGCATAAGTAAGAATTAGGTCCGCGCGGGGGCGACTGTACCCAAGGGGAAAGAGATCAAGCATCGCGAGAGGCGTTTCGTAGTCCACGGATTTGAGGCCGGCAAACATACTCGCAGCGGATCGCTGGACACGCTCAATGAGGGTGACGTCTATCGTGCGTCCTGGGCAGACAACTTGGTCGGCGTACACCGGGGGCGGTCTGACGTAGGCTCCATAGAGTATTTGGAAGTCCGTAGGAGTAATACGGCAGAAGGTGCGTCGGATCATCTGTAAAATGGCGAATGCCTTTTGGGCCGATTTCTCATGGTGCAGTGAGAAGGAAAAGTTTGAGGAGACCCAGCTACC
>NW_008751949.1:579477-582783 GCF_000715545.1 Opisthorchis viverrini
GATTTTGCAAAGGTTCCTGCTGGCATACCGAGCGACGCCAAACCCCAACTCACCTGATGGATTGTCACTAACAGAGACACTGCTCCGAAGGAGGCTCCGAACACCGCATGACACTATCCGGCCACAAACAAAGCAGGCTGGTCACCGCAACACCAGAATGGAGGAACAATTCAACCGGCATCATGGAGCAGCTGCGCGCGCATTCAGCGAAAGCCAGAGAATGTTGGTTCGTGAATAGAGCGGCAGACACCCTACGTGGACCCCAGGGCACATCCTTCTCCGGCGCGGCAAAGTGCTCTACGAGATTCAAGTTGGTCCAGCCAAGTGGATACGCCACGCGAACCAAATCCGACCGACAGATGCGCAGACCCTGCCCACAGGACCAAGTGATATGAGTCTAGAAATGCTTCTGGACACTTTTGATCTCGGCACCGTCCCAGAAATAGTTGCTTCGTCAGGGGCCCAGCCTGAGCACGGATTACAACCGCGACGCTGGACAGACAGGATCTGCAAGCCAGTGAGGCCACTGCAAGTGAACCCCAGGCTTCAAAGCTAAGTCAACAAACTTCAAGGGGGAGGTGTTAGGTAGGAATCTACACGGATCCCACTATACCGCACGTCTTTAGGCGCTGCTACGGCCGAGAAGCCTGGCCCGCTCGAGGTTGGCCCAGAATTCGGGACGATTGCCGGTCCGGCATCAAGACGAGATCTGATTGGTAAACAATCTGGACCCAACAGCCAATCATGACCCAGTATTGGCCAAATGCCGGCTGCCAATGCCGCATCCAGAACGCGTCAGAACTTCTAGAAGGCTATAACCACTTACGCTATATATGCGAAGCGCTGTACAACTGTTCTTGACTTCGTTTTGGGCGTTAATAGACCTTGTGCACCTTTGGTGGTTGTTTTGACGTGAGCACTAGCTTGGGAGGCTCAGACCGAGAACTAAGCTGAGGAAAATACCGTTACTACATGCACTGACCAAAGTTGTGTTGCCATGTAAGCCGTCAGACCATGAAGAAATATTTCCCATAAAATATTAATCTAGACAGCTGATTGCGGTTACCCATCACATGCCTCGTTTGCTTACCTCTGGGGAAGATACATAATACCGCTGGCTTTTAATTAATGAGCCAGGCGATTCGCTTACTCCTTACGTGGGAGGTGAAAGATACGGGACAATGGGCAACGTTACCGAAATGTACGTTTCAGTCATCAGGCGGACATTTTTTACGCATTAACCATAAGAAATGTTGCATACGCGACGAGGTGCATGCCATACCGAATACACATTTGTAGGAGACATTCTGTAAAAGGGGGCAATTAAAACTTCAAAAACGGAGCTTTAAACGATGTTGCACGAGCATGAGTTCTCAACTGCCATTCAATCGGGGCGACCAGTTGTTGGATGACAAAACGCTCCTTCCGTGAAAATGACGCAGATATGCAACGTCAAGTGCACCGAAGAAGCGATTGTGACCCTAAGTGCAGACTTTCGTGTGCATGTTGAAGCAAAAACGCGCTGCTTGATCATCTCACCATAAAACTAATGAAATACAAGTTCCACTTTGTAGTGAGTTACCACTGAGTTTTCACTCTTTAAATGCCCAACTACGCTTTTAAAAATCGTAATGAATAGTCAAACAAATATATGCCACAGCATTACTGCTGCTCACTAAAATTAGGCCTATGTGAATCAGAACCACCTGGCTTGTGCTTGAACTCAATTCAAATATCCGTGCTTTCTGGGCTATCCGCAACAAACCAATCAAAATGCTGGCTCGTGCATGAATCGCGTGCCCCCTGACAGTCACGGCAACCAGTACAACCATGAATCCCCCCGAAATGACATTGAGTTCATTGAAACGAGTCTCATCAAAATCGTTACTGTCCGGGAGAGATTTTAATGTTCAGAATAAGTGTCGTAAAATGCTAGATTTCTATGGAAACATTACTCCTCTTTCAACCTATGATTTCAGAGGGATTTGCCATGTTCCTCTACCACTTGGCAATTCGTTGTGTGAGCTGCATTATTTTTTAGGTCGTTAGAAGTTTACTGTAACCCACCATTTATAATCATTCTATTAGGAGATGTGAACTTTTGGCTGTTCGAATGGTGACAACCTTTTTTCGGCAGATCAGGGCACCACGACCAGCGAGGTTCTGAAGGACACCCTCCATCGATACATGTAATTAAACCGTAACTAACGGAGTGCTCGGTCGCGACATGTGCATTACGTGGCTTCCAACCCATGTCTCATAGAACACATGAACTCTGCGTCTTCGGACGACTTCAGGCATTCAGTTACAATTTCAGCTACGAGGGTTGAATATACAGACCTTGCCAATTGAGTAGCTAAACCATGGACAATGGCGTTGGAGTGTGCATCGATTGAAGGCCCTGGAATAAGAGGGCGTCTATTTTTGTTATACGAACTAAGCCGTGCCAGGGGAAATGATACAAGGCAAGTTAAATGTCATTGCGTCCATTTATTCTCACGTTCACCCCTTGTCTCTCTTAGTAGCGTGACACGCTTATATTAAATTCCGGTTCGAGATTCCAGGCGTCTCACATGCGTAGGGTATCAAATAAATGGCCGGTCAAACTGTCCTCTCTTGGAGTTCTGCTGGAAGTTTTTCACAAACGCTTACGCCTAGACCACTTACAGAATTTACAATGCATAACGAAGCAGAGAATAATGTAGCGAGCAAGGACCTAAGTACGTGTGTTCAATAAAATATACAATCAAAATATCAGATTAGAAATAACAAATGGCAATAAGAAATGGACGAGTGAATGTAACAGACTCATTAAATTGAGGGTCCAATAATCCCACTACACTAAATGTTGTGCAGTAATCGTATTCGGCGGCGAAGAATATATCCAGAGTAAGAAGGATATTCCCCACTGATAGCGCGAGTGTTAGAAGTAAATTCTACGGTAGAAAGTTATCATAGCTGAAAATTGTCACAAGGAGTTTGTAAGATCCGGACGGCTAAGGATCTCACAGGACGATTGCGACTATTAGATTATACGCAGTTCGTAGCCAGTAGTCAATAGGAGCAGACAGACGTGGGGCAGTAGATGATATATTGAAGACTGACAGGAACTGGTTCTACAGAAAAACGAATTAGTAAGCATCATGAATTAAGAAAACGTACAATCAACAATGACGCAATCTGTAGGAGCGGGAAGCAGTCACTGTCACAGCACGGATTTCTGTAGGGGCAACAAGAAGTAAGTACCAAACGATGTGCAAACATACATATCGGGGCAGTCTGACAGTATGAGTTGGCCGTAACGGC